>NC_088910.1:16245821-16546059 GCF_963576675.1 Euphorbia lathyris | reverse complement strand
TTTGGTTTGGACACTGCAGCATTTTGGAGCTTTTCACGAAAAGCTCTTTTTTAAAGCTTTTTTCATGAACAATTGTTTGTGGTTACTTGTTATTGAGAAAATTATCCTTCTTATTTCCACAAAATGTGTTTCCTTTTTAACATTATTTTTAATTTTAGACCATAATTATCGAAAAACAAGGTTTTGTTGTGTTAAATAAATTTTTTCTTTTTTATTTAAATTATTTTTATTAATTTGCATAATACATTTTTTATTTTGTGATTTATTTGTTGATTAATTTAAAACAGGTCCATATTAGACATTTTAAATACTAACAGCAGTTCAGTATAATTTTACCGACCAATAATAATTAAACAGGTAATAAAACACAACCAACAACAACAACAAACAACTAATATCAACAGCAACATTTATTAGCTAACAGTTGAATCAAACAGACCCTTAATACACCTATATATGAATTGATTTATGGAATGGCTTAATACACCCATATATGAAAGATCAATGGCTCAATGTGTCTAAATGAAAAATAGAGAGCTTAATGCACCAAGTAATGAAAGATCAGGGGTTCAATGTGTCTAAATGAAAGATCGAAAGCTTAATATACCAAACAATGAAAGATCATGGGTCTCGGGATACTTTTTACCTAATTAATTATAGCAGAGGTATAATTCTAGTGGTACGAGAGCAGAGACGGATCTACATTAGGGACAATGGGCATTTGCCTCCACTGAAATCTGAGAAGAAATAAAATACCAGTTTATGATTTTGAATTCTGGAATTTTGCCCCCTTAAAACTGAACGGCGTCGTTGCTCTCAAAATTAGGACATTTGAATCCTCTTCTCCGTAATACTGTATCTCTCAAAATCCCCAATTTCATCGATCTCCTCACCCTAGTCTGTCGATCTCTCCTCCTCCGTTCATTCCGTCATTGCTCTTCTCTTTCCCATCCAGCGTCCGGCCATCGTCCCCTCTCCTCCTCCATTCGTTCCGTTGCTGCTCCTCTCTTTCCCGTCCAGCGTCCGACCATCGTCCCCTCTCCTCTCCTCTCCTCCGTTCGTTCCATCTCCGCCTCCTTCAAGAATCAAACCGAAGAAGAAGGTTGAATTGAATTTTGCTGATATTATCTTCAATTGTGTTAATTTTTCTGCTATTATCTTCAATTGTGTTAATTATGTTAATTGAATTTTGCTATTAATTATCTTCGCTGCTATTCAAGAATCCATCTGTATATGTTATAATAAACTTGATTCAAGTTACTTGAAAAGAATATTTTTAGTTTTATAATCAAAGTTCTGTGGAATACTTTGAGTTTTGCAATCAACACAAGATTTATGTAAGCTGATTTGAGTTTTATTCTCGTGTTAATTATCCATATTTGAATATGGTGGAAGAAATGTTATTCTTTAGCCCTGAATTTTTCAAAAAATTTGATTAGTCCTCTTAACTTTTAAATTGTAGTTCTAATAGTCCTTTCAACTTGTATAAAATGTTAATTTATATAAAATGTAATTACTCATTATAAAAAAAAAAAAAAATACGTTAAATGGGAGGGTAGAGTTGTAGGTACTAACTCTAACAATTACTACTATAACATTAAAATCTATATCAATAAAAATTGGTAAAAACACGAAATGATAACATAGCTTCTTTTAATAAAATTTATGTCGCAAAAAATTATGATAGTTGTTATTTTTAACAGATTTTTATTGTTTTGATATTTAATATTACAATAATAAAGTTTAAAGATTTTTATGATACGAAATTAGGTGTTATTACAGGGGTCATAATAAATTCCAAATTAAAATGTTATTTTGGTTTATCTTTGAAAGGAAAGTGAGAAGAAGGTTAGCAATACGACGACGGGTTAAGTGTTGAACCCAAAATAGGAGGGAAGATTTTCCCGCCATTTGTTCCCTTCAACATCTGCAACAGCAGACCTTGTGACGCCCCCAGCAGTTCCTCCTCCTCCTCCGTCGGTTTCTTACTCTCTTCTGTCTCTGCAAAACCCTAGCAATGGCAGATACTCCGAAGAAATTCCTCCAATCCCCATCCAAGAAACCCAAACAAACCTCTCCTTCCTCAATTCTACTCACCCCTCAAACCCCCCATACGGTTGATCCTCCTCGCCGATCCACTCGCCGCTTATCTCTGAAGCTCGATGAGGCCGCCGTTCCTCAACATTCCATCTCCCAATTGGAGAAACCCACCAGGAATCCAGTAATTAAAGAAAACCCTCGAAGATCAGTAGGAGAATCGACCAGAACTCGGAGAAATTCGACGATGCATGAGCCTGAGCCCTCAAATGCTAATGAATTCGAAAGAACCCCAAAGTCGAGGTCCATAGTTGTGGAGGCTGAAGATTCATTCTCTCCCATATCAGTCCGAGAATCGACCAGAACCCGGAGAAATTTGAAGATAAATGAGCCCTCAAATGCTAATGAATCCGAAAGAACCCCAAAGCCAAGGTCCAAAGTTGTGGAGGCTGAAGATTCATTCTCTCCTATATCAGTCCGAGAATCAACCAGAACCCGGAGAAATTCTAAGATAAATGAGTCCTCGAATGCTAATGAATCCGAAAGAACCCCAAAGTCAAGGTCCAAAGTTGTGGAGGCTGAAGATTCATTCTATCCTGTATCTTCAGATCAATCAGAGATTAAGAAAAGGAAAAGGCATGGTGAAGAGGAGACGAAGGTCTTAACAAGAGCAATGAAATCTAAGAACTCCACAAATGAACAAAAAAGCAGTAAGAAGAGGGTTTATTATAAGAAAGTGGTGTATGATGGGGGTGAATTTGAGGTAGGAGATGATGTTTATGTGAAGAGGAGAGAGGACGCTAACTCCGATGGCGAGGAGCCGGAAGTGGAGGAGTGTAGAGTGTGCTTCAAGGCGGGTAAATCTGTGTTGATAGAGTGTGATGATTGCTTAGGCGGTTTCCATTTGAAATGCTTGAAACCTCCATTGAAGATGATTCCGGAAGGGGATTGGATATGTGGGTTCTGCGAGGCTAAGAAATTGGGCAAGGATATTATGCTACCAGCACCACCAAAGGGGAAAAAACTTGCTCGAACATTGAGGGAGAAGCTTCTATCCAGTGACTTATGGGCTGCTCGTATTGAGAGGTTGGATCATTTACATATACATAGTTTATTATTTTGTTGAGTTAAGTTTGTGTCTGAAATTGTTCTTCATTATATGCAGCCTATGGAAGGAGATGGATGGTAGCTATTGGTTTAAGGGGCGATGGTACATGATTCCTGAAGAGACTGCTGGGGGAAGACAGCCTCATAATTTAAAGAGGGAGCTTTATAGAACAAATGAATCTACCGATACTGAGGTGATGGAAGCTATCATTTTCAATTATTGATTATCAAATCTGACAAGTGCTGCATAGGTGGAATTCTTGATATAATTTGTTATGTCCTTTTATGAGATTTTTGAGTTTAATTGGTTTACTTGCTCTCTCATGGCACATAAGTTGAGTTGTGTAGTGGAAGATATACATTATAGACCAGTATGCTTTTCTAATCTCATCATTCCTGACATGGTGTTATCTTCTTGGCAGTTACTTTGAGCCCTATTCTGTTTGATTAGATCAAATTCTTAAACTGGCTAGAAAGTTTTTAGTTTTATAGTCATGTTCATGTTTTCACTTGATGTTAAAGGACTATCTTAGCTCTTTGGCTTTTCCAACATTCTATTTGCTCAACTAATCACCATGTCCAAGAGAGGTGGTATTTATCATATTAAAGCTAATAAACGCATGTATGCTTGGTGTTGCAGATGGAATCTATTCTTCAGCATTGTTATGTCATGAGTCCAAAGGAATATGCGAAGGCAACTAATCAAGGAGATGATATTTTCTTATGTGAATATGAATATGACATTCGTTGGCACACTTTTAAGCGCATAGCTGAGATTGATAATGATGATGAGGTGAGAAAATAAAGACAATGTTTCAATTTCTTATCTTGCAAAAGTGCAATTAATCCTATGTTCAAGTTTGCAGAAAATATTTATAGACTACTTATTTTTAGGATGGTGAAGATGCTGACAGTGATGAAGATTGGATTTTTTCCAAAGAAGCAGAATCTGATACAGATGAAGACATAGATTATGAAAAGGAAAATTTGAAAGAGTTACAAGCAAAAACATCAACAGCTCATGATTTGGCTGCTGTATGGAAATTCTCATTCTTATTTATTTGTGGCTTTGAGCTTAGGGACTACTGAATACTGAAAGTAATCAACTATGATATTGTGACAGAACTTGCGAAAGGGCCAATTCTTTGGACTTCAGAAGATAGGGGTTAAGAGAATTCCAGAGCATGTACGATGTCACAAGAAGACTGAACTGGAGAAAGCAAAAGCAACACTTCTGCTGGCAACACTGCCCAAGTCTCCACCTTGCAGGAACAAGTATGTTGACTTGATAGCATTTTCTAGTTTAATTTCCTTCATTATAGTTTCTGATGCAAAACACATTTTCTATAGAGAAATGGAAGAGATAAGTGCATTTATTAAAGGTGCCATTTGTGATGATCAATGTCTGGGTCGTTGCCTTTACATTTATGGTGTACCAGGAACTGGCAAGGTAAATTCTTAAAATTTTAGTCAAACGACTTTCTACTGAAGTCTAATTATTAGGCTTGTGTGCTAATTTGTTTCAAAAAAAAAAAGGCTTGTGTGCTAATTTTCATTCAGTTTTTCTGTTGCAATGATTTCACAGACGATGAGTGTACATGCTGTATTGAGGAACCTGAAATCTGAAGTTGATTCAGGAAATATGAGACCATATTCTTTTGTGGAGGTTAATGGTCTAAAGTTAGCATCAGCAGAGAACATTTACAGGGTAATATGTTTAGAAGTTAACATATTCATATTATATGACTGAATTCTCTGGTTGAGTTATACTATTTGTTCTCTATATTTCAGGTTATATATGAAGCATTAAGTGGATACAGGGTTGGTTGGAAAAAGGCTCTCCAATTACTGAATGAGCGATTTTCGGAGGGAAAGGTTGGGAATGATGATAACCGGCCTTGTATTCTACTTATTGACGAACTTGATCTACTTGTAACCCGAAATCAATCGGTAACTTACCTATCATTTTGTTATATAATATAGTAACAAAGTTTTTTGATGTTAAAGAGGGCGTGTGATATGAATGATTTTTTTCTCTCTATCCAGGTGCTGTACAATATTCTTGATTGGCCTACTAGGCCACACTCACAATTGATTGTGATAGGTAACTCTCACTGCATTTGTGCATAATGTTGTTTATGTTGAGGTGAAAAGTAAGATGATCTTGATTCTAATGCAAAATATAATGTGGTATTCAGGAATCGCAAATACGATGGACCTTCCAGAAAAGTTGCTTCCTCGTATTTCAAGCCGTTTGGGTATACAAAGGCTCTGCTTTGGACCATACAAGTATCAGCAGCTTCAAGAAATAATTTCAAGTCGCCTCAAAGGAATTGATGCATTTGAAAATCAAGCTATAGAATTTGCTTCAAGAAAGGTCTGTCCTGTGTTATTTGTTTCCCTATAGATATTTTGATTTGCTTCATATGTTTTACTGATCTTTAAGCACTTGTTACACATATATCTGGACTTGAATTTTCTTTCATTGAACTTGACAAATTTCTAAAGTGACAGCTTCTTTTTTCTTTTTTCCAATCTGCAGGTAGCAGCAATTTCAGGAGATGCGCGACGTGCTTTGGAAATATGCAGGCGTGCAGCAGAAATTGCAGACTATCGTCTCAAGCATTTAAGTCCCAAAGCTGATTTAACTGCTACAGGTCCATAACTCTTTTTTCTGCACCAAGTTTTTTTTCCCCAAACTTGAAAACAAGAACAAATACCGAGAAACAATATGAATCACTAGTTTGTGCATGTTTTCAAGATATCAAATTTGATCATTAAAAAAGTTCGGAGCAGCAAGACTATGATTCCCAAGCAACTTTGTGTGCTTTACCACTTCAACCACTTGTAGGTGCTTTCAGAACTTTTCAATTGCCTTAGGCATCAAAGTGTTCTTACAATAGTTATTAAAGGCATAGGGTGCACTTAGGCTCCAAGGGGGTTCTGGAGCCTTGGCGCATGGCGCACAATGATGCTGCGCGCCTGAGCGACACAAGGCGCACTAACAAAAATAAAATTTATAAAACTATTAATGATAATACTTAAACTATAAGAATGGAAAATTCTAAAATAAAAATGTAATGAACACTAAACCATGACAATATTCCTAATCTTAAGTAAATTCTAACATGCAATAAACGCCGTATTCTATATCTGAAGTTCAATTGTTCAACTAAATAGTAAATCCTTAGTTGACTAATAGCTACTCCTCATCAAAACTCTCCAAATTCGTCACTCATCATTCATCACTATCACACTCCTCATCTAAAAATCATCAAACTCTTGTTCAAGAAATTGGTCCTCTTACCAAAGGAGCATAGCTCAGTTGGTACACCTCTGGTTTCACATCGAATCCATCCTCTTACAAAAAAATATCAAAAAAAGAAAAAGAAAACTGGTCCTCTTCATCCTCATCAACAAAATTAGTTTCTTCTTCCTTCTCATCTCGAAGAACTCCAGGAGCTTTCCCTCAAGCATTAGAAGAAGATACTTTAGCCCTTTTTCCTACTCGTGTTATAACTTATAAGCACTTGCTTCAACTCCAGCAGCCCTACTTATTGAACCCCATTGTTAGATTATCATCTTCAAACACGAGTTCATAAATCATTCCACAATTCTCTCTCATTGGCTGCTTATGTTTCACTTATGTTTTGTTTCTTTCTCTTCTGTTTTTCTGCTTCTTTCTCTTTCAATAATTTTGCGACTTTGTCTCTTCCTCATTATTGGTTTGCTTATTTTGGACCCTTAGATGTGTTTAGTACAAAGGTGAATATCAAACCTACATTAAATACTTTAAAAAACCCTAAAACTGCACATGTCACAGAGGCACGCCATGGTGCACCTCTGAACACTGTGTCTTGGCGCACAATGGCGTGCCTGGCAAGCGCCAGGGTGACTGCAGCCACAATTGAGGGTGTTAAGGTGCTAAGCATGGAGCCTTGTGCGCCATTAAGAACTACGGTTCTTACTTCTATGAGTTTTACAATCTGGAAAAGTTTCAGTTAGTATTCTACGGAAACTGTGTATTTTTTACTTCTCTAAGCAGGCAGTTTGTAACTTCCAAATCACACATTTATTTTGTATGGAAATACTTCCTGTTGATTGGTTGCGCAGCATGTATATCTTCACACTAAATGAATCTTGGTTTCATTTTCCAGGAAAAGGTCTTGTTGGTATGTCGGAGGTTGAGGCAGCTATTCAGGAAATGTTCCAGGCACCTCATATTCAAGTGAGTTTAATTTCTAGTTTAAATCATGCAAATCGTGAGTGGTTGATGGCATTGGACATAATGATATCTTGATCGTCACCTAAATACTGTCGAAATATGGATGCATGTCTGCATGCTACTGTGATGTCTGGATTGACAGTCCATGTTTGCTGGATATCGCAATAATAAACAAGAGAAACAGAGGAGAACATAGAATGCTCTAACACAAATAATAGCTGTAACAGTGGATGAAATAAGGAATGGGTGTTATTTGATACTAAATGACCAAACAGGAAAGGAAATACAAAGAGAAATAACTAGTAGAACCTCTCCTACTGTCCAAGCTCTCAGCCGATTCCAAAATAACAAACTATCCAAAAAGCATGCCCTTGAATGCTATCAAGTCACCTATATAACAGCCTCTGAACTCACACTCTCCGAGGAAATAACTAACTCTATCCATCATTAGCCTCCATGTGTCCCCATCTTTTCTTCATCGCATAAACTCTCCAAATCTTTGGCCCATGGGACAATTCATCAATGGGAGGCCCCTTATCGCGATCTCTATCAATGTTTTTCCTAGAGGTTAATCATCCATGTGATAAGAAATTATTTACATTATTTTATGACAAGCAAGGATCGGGTGAGTAATGAAATAATTAGGACAAAAGTAGGGGTCACATCTATTGAGAATAAAATGAGAGAAAACCGACTAAGGTGGTTTGGCCATGTGAGACGTAGAGCGCTTGATGCGCCGGTTAGGAGAACCGAAGAGTGGCAAAGGGATGTAGTGGTGAGGGGTAGGGGAAGACCTAAGCAAACTTGGAGGAGGGTGATCGAGAGTGATATGAGTTTACTGGGAATTGAGGAAAATATGGTAGTGGATAGGACGGAGTGGAGGGAGTGAATTTGTGTCGCTGACACGACTTGATTTCACGGTTTTATATGATGGTTCATGTTAGCCGACCCCGAATCATTTCGGGACTAAGACTTTGTTGTTGTTGTTGTTGTATTTTATGACAAGCAACAAGTAATGACACATCAAGAAAATTGTTTGTCTTAAATATGCATTTTGAAATTAATGAGGTGCCTAAAAGTTGCATCATTTGTATGAATTTTTGCTGTGACATTAATTATCAAACTGAAATTAATGGGAAAAAAGAGAGTGCATGTCAGTTTGTAGAGAGAAGTTGTTTCAATTGCAACTTTTATTTATTGTCCTAGTGAATAACTAAGCTTTTCTTATGTTCTTTTCTTTTTCATTTTATAGGTAATGAAAAGTTGTTCAAGGATCAGCAAAATTTTCTTGACAGCTATGGTGTATGAACTCTATAAAACGGGGATGAGCGAGACAACCTTCGAAAAGGTTAAAGGCTAAAAACACTTTGAACTTCTATTCTGTTTCTTTCTACACTGGCATCATGTTTTCAATATGAAAATGGAGGGTTCAAAAGCCAAAGGAAATATGTGCATTCTTCACCATTCACAGAGTGTGACATTAGTTTCGTTCAATTGCACTAAAATGGAAAAAAAAATGTAGGCAAATTTTCCCTGCAAAACAGGTTACACGTGAAATACATAATCAGGAACATGTGGATGATAGGAATTATTTTAAAGGGATTTCATTTACCATTATCCTCGTGCACAAATTTAATTTGCAAGAAATCAAGAGTTCTAGTACTGAGAATTTTTCTCTGTTACAGTTGGCAACGACTGTTTCATCTCTCTGCACAAGCAATGGCGAACACTTTCCTGGTTGGGACGCTCTCTTGAAAGTTGGGTAAGTTTTATCCTTTATCCTTTATAAACTGTTAACTGCAAATACTGTCCATTCATGGTGATTATTCCTTTGAAAAATCCTTTTAGAGACTTTCAATTGAAGAATAATGGAAGTCATGGCTTAACATCTGGTGTTGCCAAGTAGTTGCTTGAATATGGTATAGTGGATACCTCATATTCTCTAGGAAAATTGAACTAATTTGAAGCCCTTGGGTTATGGAAGCACTCCATTTCACTCCTCCCTCTGCATATTCTAATAGATAATGAAAAAGCTATTTTTAGCCCTTATCAGTTAAACTTTTAGGTCAGTTGATTTCTTTACATAATATTAAAACCTCTGAGATCAAGTGATCTATGATTTAAATCCTTACAACTCCATTTGTTAATGGAATTCTAACACAGTAAGATGAGGTTGCGTTGTATACCCTTCAAGTCTAATCCAATGGACGTTTGTGTACGGTGATATCTCAAAGATAATAATAAAAGATGTCTATTCATCATGATTTTTTTTTTTTTCTATTCTTTTTAGAGACTGCAATAAAAATTGTGAAATTTCATTTCCATGTTTCAGATCCTTGAGGTTGTTTTCATTTCCTTCTCGAGGTATATGATCAACTTAAACTATTCTGATCCAAGTTTTTGCTTTGATAGATGCTTGCTGGGTGAAAGCAGAATAATTATATGCGAATCTGGAGCTAGACACATGCTGCAAAAGTTGCAGCTCAATTTTCCAAGGTAAGTTCCCCAGCAGTTCAATCATTTTCATATTTTATACGTACGATTATGTTTACTTTATTTCGCTAACCTTGATAATCTTAAACTTCGATTCTAAAATCTATTTAACAAACCTCTAACCTGCCAATACCACGTTGAGTTCGTGTAATATGTTCAAAGGTTGCGTGTAATTTTACTATCCTTATTAAGAATGACATGTAAAAATATGAGGTTGGAGTCATATTTGCATGTGACACTTGTAATTATTTGGGGAGTGGATTTAGTCTCAATGTAGAAAATAATGCAATCTTAAATCTAACGTTTGTTCGTTGATGTTATTTCAAGCCTAATTGATGAAAAATGAGTTTTTTCATGTGTTGGCCACCCTCCAATCTCCAGCATTCTAGTCACCCATAAGGCTTGAAACTGCACATATTCTATTAATGAAAAGAGCTCATTTTTTGTCGATTAGGTTTGAAATTGTACAAACTAGTAAACATTAGGCTTAATATTGCACTGTTCTATGTGGAGGTTAAATGAGTCTCCATCAATAACCATAAAATTAAATTTATACCTTATAAGATGACATGTAAAATTGTAAGAGAATATAAGAATAATTTTAAGTATTTGTGTCATTTTCGAGTTAAACTCCGCCTGTGAGGGTCACTTGGTGGCCTTTACAGCCGGTCCCAAGCCCGGACAAAGGAGGAGGGTTGCGGTAGGTTTGTGGCGGCCAGCGTAAAACTTAGCCACATCTTATGACATGAACCATAATATAAATACCGTTGGGGCGTTCCCTACTCAGCGACGCGCTGCACTTCCTAGACCCGGGTGTAGTGATAAATGTGCAAGGGTTGCTAGGTCGTCGCCCCGAAGCGGCGCGCCACCCCAGGACCCGGGGGTGGTGTCAAATATGCAAGGGTTGCGGGTAAATAAGCTAGTCCACGGTAATGGTAGGGGTAGGGGTAAGGGTAGTAGGTTACGCTTTGGGACATGGAACATAGGTTCTTTGACAGGAAGATTAGCTGAAATTGTAGATGTTATGAAGAGGAGGAGAATAAATATATTATGCCTACAAGAAACCAAGTGGGTTGGAGCCAAGGCTAGAGAGATAGCTCCTTGGGGTTATAAGCTTTGGTACTCAGGAAAGGATAAGGGTAGAAATGGAGTAGGTATTCTTATTGATAGGGAGTATATTGATGAGGTAGTAGCGGTGTCTAGGAAGAGCGATAGAATTATGAGTGTTAAGCTAGTGATAGGGGATGAGGTTGTGAATGTCATTAGTGCATATGCGCCACAAATAGGATTAGATGTGTCTATAAGACAAACTTTTTGGGATGACTTAGAGGAAGTGGTGCAACAGGTTCCTAGGGATGAAAAAATGGTACTAGGGGGTGATCTCAATGGACACGTGGGTTCTAGGCGAGATGGGTTTGAGAGTGTTCATGGAGGGTATGGTTTTGGAGATAAGAATGAAGCAGGAAATGATATTTTGGAATTCGCATCAGCCTATGACTTGAGTATCATGAACACATGGTTTATGAAGAGAACATCCCACTTAGTGACTTATCGGAGTGGCGGTAATGCGAGCCAAATTGACTTCTTCTTAGTAAGGAGTGCTTGGAGAAAGAGTTATATTGATTGTAAGGTGATCCCTGGTGAGAGTACGACAACCCAACATAGAGTAGTGGTGCTAGATTTTCGAAGTAGGAAATGTATAAGAAAACAAACACCTCAAGTAGAGACTAAGATTAAGTGGTGGAAATTGCAAGGGGAGAATCAACAAAAATTTGTGGATGAGATGACCAAAAAAGATATTTGGACTTGCAATATGAATTCAGATATAGATTCAATATGGAATAAGATGGAGCATAGTATAAGGGAAGTAGCGAAGGAAGTTCTAGGGGAATCTAAAGGTAGCATGCCACCGGGTAAGGACACATCTTGGTGGACAGAAGAAGTACGACAAGCAGTAAAGAGTAAGAGAGAATCCTATAAACTATTGGGGAAATGTAGGAGTGACGAGAACTACGAAAAATACAAAGAGGCTAAAAGGGAAGTAAAGAAGGTCATACGAGATGCTAGAGCAAAGGTGAATCGGGATCTGTATACAAGATTGGATACGAAAGAAGGGGAAAGAGACATATATAGAATTGCTCGGATGAGAGATAGGAAGACGCGAGATCTCGGAAAAGTTAAATGTGTGAAGGATGTGGACCAGAAAGTCCTAGTTGGAGATAAGGATATCAAGGAACGATGGAGGTCCTATTTTGATGACTTATTTAATGGAGATCGCCAACAAGATGTTGGAGATATAAGTATCCATCACGATATGATAAATCATGAATGCCTGCGGAGAATTCAAAAGGGTGAAGTCAAAATGGCATTAAGTAAGATGAAGTTGAAGAAAGCAGTAGGACCTGATGGCATCCCTATTGAGATTTGGAGATGTTTGGGAGAAAGAGGAATCGAATGGTTGACGACGTTCTTCAACAAAATTTGGAGAAACAATAAGATGCCATCAGAATGGAGGAAAAGTACCTTAATCCCTTTGTATAAGAACAAAGGCGATGTCCAAGATTGTGCCAACTATCGGGGAATCAAATTAATGAGTCACACTATGAAACTTTGGGAGCGAGTGATTGAACAAAGGCTAAGGAGGACGGTGAAGATCTCGGAAAACCAGTTTGGCTTTATGCCGGGAAGATCAACTATGGAAGCCATCCATCTAATGAGACAATTAATGGAGCACTATCGAAATAAGAAGAAAGACTTGCATATGGTTTTCATTGACTTGGAGAAAGCATATGATAAGGTACCAAGGGAAGTACTTTGGTGGGCCTTGATAAGGAAAGGCATTTCGCGGAAATATATTGACATCATAAAGGACATGTATGAGGGAGTATGCACGAGTGTACGTACTAGTGTTGGGAAAACTGAAGAGTTTCCTATTACGATTGGAGTGCATCAAGGTTCCGCACTAAGCCCATTTCTTTTTGCCATCGTTATGGATGAACTAACAAGTTCACTTCAAGATGGTATACCATGGTGCATGCTGTTTGCAGATGATATTGTGTTGGTTGATGAGACGAAAGAAGGAGTGGAGATGAAGTTGGAACTATGGAGGCAAACTCTAGAATCTAGAGGCTTTAAGTTGAGTCGAAGTAAGACAGAATATTTGGAGTGTAAGTTTAGCGGCCGTAGGAGTAGGGAGGCAGGGACAATCACCCTAGATGGGAGAGTTGTTCAGGCCTCGGATTGCTTCCGGTATTTAGGATCTATTATCCAAACGGATGGAGAAGTAGATGGAGATGTTGCCCATAGGATTAAAGCTGGTTGGTCGAAGTGGAAGAGTGCTACGGGTTTCCTTTGTGATCCCGGCATGCCTAATAGATTGAAGGGAAAATTCTACCGGACGGCAATTAGACCAGCATTGTTATATGGTACGGAGTGTTGGGCAGTGAAACACTGCCACATCCATAAGATGTCGGTGGCGGAGATGCGTATGTTGAGATGGATGTGTGGTCACATGAGAAAGGACCGGGTGCGTAATGAAATAATTAGGACAAAAGTAGGGGTTACATCTATTGAGAATAAAATGAGAGAAAACCGACTAAGGTGGTTTGGCCATGTGAGACGTAGAGCGCTTGATGCGCCGGTTAGGAGAACCGAAGAGTGGCAAAGGGATGTAGTGGTGAGGGGTAGGGGAAGACCTAAGCAAACTTGGAGGAGGGTGATCGAGAGTGATATGAGTTTATTGGGAATTGAGGAAAATATGGTAGTGGATAGGACGGAGTGGAGGGAGCGAATCTGTGTCGCTGACACGACTTGATTTTCACGGTTTTATATGATGGTTCATGTTAGCCGACCCCGAATCATTTCGGGACTAAGGCTTTGTTGTTGTTGTTGTTGTGTCATTTTCGAGTTAGCGGGCCAACTCTAATCCAATCTAAAATTTGCGAATGACTGATTATATGTTTAATAAAACACTAACCTGTATATTCTTGTTGAGTTTATATTGATTCTCTGTTACAGCCAATTAACATAAAAAAAAAAAGCCATTGATGGCATTGTAATTTGACCATTTATCTCGTCTGTGGAATGCAGTGATGATGTGGCTTTTGCACTGAAAGGAAGCAACGAGTTATCTTGGCTAGCCAAGTATTTATGATCAAACAAGACTGCATTCATTTCTTCATTTATATTATATGAACAATTTTGACTCGGTTCTTTCTTTCTCTGATGAACTATGTTTTAATTTTTAATTCTTGCGGGGAACTGTATTTTATTTGGAGGCACTGCATTGGATATGGAAAACAAATAACAATCAGAGGATAATATTTATTTATTTATTTCTGTTTCTTCTCTATGACCATTCTGCCAAGATCTACTTTTAAGCGTATAGCCATTACTTAGCCATTTTCTGGATATCGTCTAGCAGGATTTCCACGTCTATCAACCCTCGATCTTTACAGGAGCATGCTCTATGAGCCTTGTGATTCCATAGTCTCAATAGGGCTTATTTCTTAGGTAGGGAGGTACTGTTAAGAATTGAAGTTCAGTGGCCATATCGTTAAAAATTGAAGTTCAGTTACTATACCATTAAAAAGTATAAAATTCAATGATCATACTATTAAGAATTGAGGTTTTTTTTTTTTTGGTAATAGTTAAGAACTGAAGTTGTCGGAATATTAAAATGGATCAAGTTGGTCATAAGTGTAATTTACATCCATTATTATCAAGAGTGCTAAAAGAGATTATACTGTCTCATATCAAGAACATAACCAACACATGTCGGTGTTGCTACAATGCCATCGTACATATACAATTTAACCGTTCTAATACCATGAATTTTACATGTAACATCATTATTCATCAGAACATCACCCGTAATAAATTCAAACCTAACATGCCACTTTTTATTGCAAAAATTGCAAATTAGGTTTTTATGAGAATGAAAGAATAGCGAGACACTCCAAATATACTTACTGACCACAACAGAATGACATCATTGACACATTAATGGGAGAATAAATTAGAAAACTCAATGTATGTCTAATGTTGGTTTGGATAAGAAGTTTTAGGTTGAAACTGTTGATACAACTTGTTATTTTGTGAATCGATCTTCATATATGTCCCTTAATATAAAAACTACCGAGGAGATATGGTTTGGAAAACTTTATAATTATTCTAATTCAAAAGTTTTTGGTTGTTTAACATATATGTATATCAATAATAATAGTAGATTACAGTAGTGATCTAGAACCTAGAGCTAAGAAAAGACGGGTTTAATAGTTCTATGGTTAATGCTTATTATTGTCCTAAAATGTAACTCTAACAAGTGAACTTGGTACAAATAATATACTGATAAGTAAATTACCGTCTCCACACATACTGAGTAAATTACTTGAACATCTACCAAACAATCTATCCGTGAGTCGATGTATGTTCTTTTTAATGGTTTAAAATGGATCTCATGCAATAATTATAAAATTAACTGGGAAATTATAGATCTGCGAGTTTTTTTTTTTTTTTTTTTGATGTAAATGAATGAATTTTATTTTATATGTTAAGAATAAGGCAAAGGATAAGAAAATAATGCAACTTCAATGGCAAATTATTAACTTATTAGATTGTCAAGGAGGCATAATTCTTTACATTGCAAATAAACTATCATATGACTGAGTAGAACTGTCAAATTTTTATAGGACAACACGATTCACAAAGACAATTCACCTGACACGATTATCAATTCTATTACTATAACATTGTATGAAATATATAAATCACATAACACAAATTCTAACATGACATTCCGTTTTGACAATCCTAAGTATTCTTCTGGAAAAGTTATTCCTGTCTTCTTCACAGGCAAAAGGCACAAGACTAGTTTCTTCTACAAAGGAAAATGAAGCTCCAAAGAAACACAAAATTGGCACAATAACTTTCCTCTCCCGGTGCCCTGCAGTGTGCAAATCCGACGAATTTTCAGCATAATACAATCCTCCTAGGCAACAGATTTTGCTCATCTAAATCTACTTCTCAATTTCCATCCTATAGAACTATCTGAACAGGTACATCAACAAAAAAGTCCCCGACAGCTATGTTTGCTGGGAAACTGGCAAAGATTTCATCCATAAGGGCCGGCCTAAAATGGCATTTCCATGGATTGAAATGTAAGCAGCATTCAACCTGAAAACAAAACTCAAATAGGTAAAATGAGCAGCCTATAAGCATAAACATGTATGTAGGTACTAGTTGAACCACAAAAGCTGAGAGAGACTTCACTTGTCAACATCAGGAGCAGCTAAGGGATCATAAAGTTCCTCCCTTTGTTCTGCAACTGGAACTATACCCGTCATGTCTTGAGCACCGTCGACCTAAATGTATAATGTATCAGTTAGAAGCTATGTTGCATGGAAATGGAACTGATACAGAAACAGAAACGGATACTAGGAAACCATATATGTAAAAATATAGAAAACGGAAACGTGGGAGGAACATGTAAATACTACAAATGTAGCGGTATATTTATAAATTTTGAAATTATTTGTATATATAAAACAAGAAAAATTATATGTAAGTTTATATATGATAACGCGGTTAAACTGGAACCGGAGGCTATACCGGTCCAAAAACTGGCAATCGGGCCAGGTCAATTGGTGACCATTGACTCAGATACGGTTCTGAGGGTCAAAACGGTTCTAACTATACAAATTTCAGATCCTTATTTTAATAAAATGACAAAAAATAGAGAAGATCTGATTTCATCTTCAACTTCAAGTCGATCAATGGTGTCAAGGAAGGACTGAATAAAAGAAAGTGACATAAACTGATTAGAAGATCTAATAATGTGTTGTCTCCTTCTAAAATCCATTGTATTTTAAGAAACGAGTTTCCAATTTTCTTAAATTATAAAAACGAGGCCCTAAAACATAAAGTTTCGGTTTGCAAGAGTTTAAATGCGGAAACTCTTTGAAATCAAGGTTTTCGTGCAACATAGGTTAGAAGTAACAAATGATCACCACAAAGACACCCTCCACGGAATTCGGAAATTGCGGTTACATTTCATAGTACAAAAATATTAGAACTCGTGGAGCTGGATTGTTAGGTGACAATTCCTAGTACACATCATGGTAGAAGTTCAGCAGTTTGGAACTACAAAAATTTACAAAAATGTGTAAAGGCCTAAAAGACGACCAATTAGTCTTCATAGCAACTATAATAACTTCCCTACCCACAATTAGAGGTGACAATTTGTCTAAGTGGACTCGTGTCAATTATCAGATTAATGGCAAATGAATCAACCCATACCCAACCCACAATATACCATTCTAACGCAGTATTCATGCAGCAAAAGTTAAAAATATTCACCTGTTGAGGATACTGTGGATAGCCAGCATATGCACCATAGGCATATAATGATGGATCTTGTGTTGCTCCATAAGCATAGGCATCATACCCTTGTCCATAACCATAGTAGGCACTCCATTGATCTACTTGCTGACCCCAACCAGCAGTTGCATCCTACAATGAGTCAATACCAAAAATTATCAAGGTCTCTCCCGATGTCAGCGCCAAATTTAAGAATTTTCCTATTTGGAAAACTCCCTCATTTTTGGTTGATGAGAATTCAAGAACATTCATTCAACATCAGGGTTTACAGGCATAATCACAAACAAAGAAAAATGATGAAACAAGATATTGATAACTGCTGTGTGGAAGGAGGAGGCAATTGAATGGAACATATCAATGTTTGTTCCTTTTAGACCTCAAGTAGGTATAAGGACTACTATAAGGGACAGGGACCACACAGTGTAGGATCTCTACCACCCGTGCGTGAGCCAATGAACAGACACTTGGCTTAAGTGATCCACCCTAGTCTATCAAGGACAAGGAGGCTGGCATTTATTGCCTTGGGAAAGAGAGGCGTGATGTTTCCAAAGGAAGGAGCCTTAGGGACACTATGAGGCCATTGGGCCCATAGTGCACGCTCCTATGAAGGCCAAGGTTTGATACATACGGGGAATCTTATGGGACGGTATTCGGAAGTGGTTCACGAGTATTGGCTTATGTTCAGCTATACTCTTAAAAGTAGGACTTGACGGAGTTCTTAAGAGGGGAGAAATTCTCTCGGTATCGGTTGGCTGGCTCGATGGCTTGGGAAAGTCTCGATGCCACAAAAAAAAAAGGGCGGCCCGGTGCACTACACGTCCCCACTAAGCGCGGGTCCGGGGAGGGGTCCCACCACAAGGGTGTACTAGGGCAAGCCTTCCCCTGCCAATTTTTTTTGGCAAGAGGCCGCTCCTAAGACTCGAACTCGTGACCTCTCGGTCACACGACAACAACGTTTACCGTTGCGCCAAGGCTCGCCCTCTCGATGCCACACAGGGACTTTAATTTATTCCAAGTTTATTCCGTTACACTATGCTGAGTCCATTATGATTTACGAGAAGTGTCATTAACCTTCTCCATATATTCAAATTTTTTATTACTTATTTCAGGCTAAGAAAGCAAGCATCGAAGTTCAAACCATGGGACTAACACAGAAAAACACATCTCAAAAGAATACGCAAAAATGGTAAATTCTCCCAAGGCGAATAGAAGTGAAATTTACCTGTTTCCTGCCCCAAGAAATCCGAACCGGGTGTTGACCAATTACGTGACCTTGCATCCTTTGAATGGCTTCTTCAGCAGATACCCTACAAGGGAACAGTAGAGTTTAGAAACACTGAAGCAAAGTTGATAAAGACCATCAAAATTAGGGATGGTAATTTCCAACAACATAACACGATTTACATAGAATGCCCGACTGACACGAATGACAAAATTATCATTTTTCTTGCATTTTATATCATATATAAGTATATGTTCCATATAGATATAACATAAGACGATTTTGACAATATAATCGGAATTGTCATCCCTAATGAATATTGCATGTTATGAAATAAGGGCAAGGCGCTATATGACTATCTTCACCCAGTGGTCTCTGTCTATCTCTAGACACCAACTATTTTCTATCAACAACAAGAGAAATATAGTAGGAGCTACATGTAACGACTCGATCCTGAGGGGTGTCACCGGGGTGGAAAACCCGAGCAAGGAGCGATCCTAAAGGATGACGATGAGGGCATCAATAAACTGAATCCCACATCGGAAATGGAGAGGGAAAGATTAGATTATATTAGTAAATGTGTTTCTAATATATATAGACACACTTTACAGCCGTGAGCCAAAGAATGGGACTTGGGTCAAAGCGGACATATCTACATAGTATTAGACAAGAGTGTTATAGTACACATGAAATTGAGGAATAGAAAACAGAATGTTTGAGGAATAAATATCATCATTTTATTGTAGAAAAATGAACAGTTTGCAGACCTAGTTGCAAATTGTACAAAACCACATCCTCTGCCCACAGGAATCTTGACATAGGGAATTTCCCCAAACTGCAAAAAGGTTTGCCTCAGTTCCTCTTCTGTGACATTGGGGTCCAAGTTACCAACAAAGATCTGCAAGAAAAGAATAGTAAGAGATTTGGCCAAGAACAACTTAGTGAAAACGACTAACATCTGGTTAGCTTACGGTGGTATTAGTGATGTCATTATCCGCTGGAACCACTTGGACTGGTGTAGTATAAGCTGGAACTGGATACACGGCTGCAGAAAATTAACAGATAAGCAAAATCTAACATAATAAACAATTACCGAAAAAGGGCTACATATTATGTCAAATCATCTACTTTGTAGGATAGAGATAAGTGCAAAGAAGAGTTTAAAAAGCTTTTAGAAATTAAAGTTTCTAAGTAAACACAAGGCTTAATACATTAAGGCCCTGTACTTCGCTAAAGAATGCGATTGCCACCCTGAACTTTGGAGATGTTTCATTAGCCCCATGAACTTGCTTAAAGTGACATGAGCAAAGCGGTGATTTGGACAAGTTGAAGTGCGTATCACTTTAAGCAAGTTCAGAGGGGAAATAGCAAAGTTTAAACAAGTCCAAAGGATCAATAGGTCACTATAAGCAAGTTCTTGGGGTTAATGAGACATCTCCAAAGTTCAGGGGTCAATCGGATTATTAGCCCAAGTACAGAGGCCCTTATGTATTAAACCTAAAAATAAATTATTTTCGGTCCTTGCATTTAGGCTGGGAAAACTTGGCCTCTCATGTTCTCTGGAAATGAAAGAAAGAAAAGGAGACTGCTTAATGCATCAGGGAACTACTGTACTTGGTCCGAAAAAACCGATTTTATTTAAAGGACCTATTGACCCCCCTGAACCTACTTAATGTGATCCATTGGCTCCCTCAACTTGCTTAAAGTGACACATTGGCCCCCTGAATTTACTTAAAGTGATATGCACTTCAGCTTGCGCAAGTCACCTCTTAGTTTACCACATAGCACCGGGGGTTAATTAAGTCACTTTAAGCAAGTTCAAGGGGCTAATGGGACATCCTTAAAGTTTAGAGGGCCAAAAAAATATTTTCGGGCCGAGTTAAGGGACTCCTGGTGTATTCAGCCAAAGGACACCTATCAGCAAAAAGTAAATAAATGACTAAGTTCTCGTATAGTTCTGATAGAACTATAAGACTAAAAAATTACCTTTTGCTGCAACGAATGGCTGTTGATAGCCAGTGGTCTTCTTTGGTGTTGCTAAACTGATACGCATTGGCCTAGTGGAGCAATAAACACCATTCATTTCAGACATGGCACGATTCCTTTCATTCTCATCACCAAACTTAACAAACCCATATCCCTTAGAACGCCCAGTATTAGGATCAGTTACAACCTTGGCACCTCTTACGGATGGATAATTAGCTCTGAATGTTTCTTGTAAGAGAAAATCTGTAACATCAGGTGCTAAATCTCCCACAAAAATGGAAAACTCAGGACCAGCATCAGCTCGCCTTTCACCGATACCGAATGAAGCCCAGTTTAGCCTAAAAGTTTGTTCAGTCCCTGGCATTTGTGTCCCATTGTATGTGTGTAGAATCCTTTCAGCAGCTGCATGAGAAACAAACTCCACAAACCCATAACCTTCTGGTTGGCCAGTGATCTTGTTTCGTATTATTTTAATTGAAACTACCTGGATTGAGAAGAATGGTTTTGAAGTTTTAGTTCATGGTGCAAAACAACAACCAACAACTTGCAAGAAAAATCAACTGTACCATTGAGTTTACTTTCTTAAGAAAAGAATATCATTTCTAATTCATGAAATCAAAATTGATAACAGGCAAATTACTCAAAATTGATATCATTTCTATAACTATTGAACAAAGAAAGAACAATTGATTTATGATGAATGCAAAGTTTAGTAGTTGTTTCAATTCAGATCCTGTGGTTTGTCTTCAATAATCATTCATCATTGTTTGTCCAATGAAGATTTGCTCCCTATAGGCTATAGTATGTTGAATGTTTGCAGATATTTGATCTTTTTGATGTCAAACGCAATGGGCATATTGACTTTGGAGAATTCATCCTTTCTTTGAGTGTCTTTCACCCAAAAACTCCTGATGCAGTCAAAATTAAATGTAAGAAACTCTTTCAGTGGTATTTGTAACCAGCCTATCATTCATCAGATATTCTTTATGTTGCAAGTTAGTTAATGTGTTATAGCTACTAAAGCAGAAAACCTAATGTGGCAGATGCGTTCAAACTGTATGATCTGAGGCGTACTGGTTACATTGAGCATGAGGAGGTGCATTCTTTCTTCCCGTCCCATTTTGCTGTCATTTCACTTAGCTCTTGCTTTTTGAAATTTGTATAAATTGAAGTAATTTTGATTTCCTTTAGTTGGTTTTTGTCCTTCGGTTATGTCTACTTGAAACTCACAATCAGGTAGCTTCCAGATTTTATGAGATTTTTCCAAGAATTGTTCAAACTGTATTAACTATGGGAGTGGAAACACTGATGATAATGTTGACAGTTGAAGGAGATGGTATTGGCTCTATTGGAAGAATCTGATTTGCATATATCTGATGATGTTATTGAAACAATTGTAGACAAGGTATGAAAATATGCGAGATTATACTCTTAAGGGCTCTCTCTCACTTTTGTTTCCGGACTTGTGGTTTTGATGTTTATTATCTCTGCTTTGTCTATTATTCAGACATTCAATGAGGTCGATACAAAAGGCGATGGACGGATTGATCAAGAAGAGTGGGAAGAATATGCG
Organism: Euphorbia lathyris; assembly: GCF_963576675.1. Taxonomy (NCBI): domain Eukaryota; kingdom Viridiplantae; phylum Streptophyta; class Magnoliopsida; order Malpighiales; family Euphorbiaceae; genus Euphorbia; species Euphorbia lathyris. The sequence continues at coordinate 16,524,039 of NC_088910.1, read as the reverse complement.
GCGAGGAATCCATCGCTCCTAAAGAACATGAAACTACCTTATTTAATGTACTCTATCTAAAAACTTACAATGAAAACTTACTTTTCAATTAACCATCTTTTAATTCTGTATTGAAATCATGCTTCTTTGCAATCAGATTACTGCTTTTGCTTCTTTTCATGTTTTATTTTGTTGGTGATTATATAAAATATGACCCTCGGTCTGGTTTCATGTCGTGGCTTTGCTTTATCAACTAATGGTTTCAAATGTGAAGTATAATAATGCTTCTTTATCTTCTTCTCTACTGCATTGACAGTCTGCTTTCTCAAAAGTGTAGTTTGTTTTTGTGTATCAACTGCAATTTTTCTTTTTGTGTTAATTGTAGTTTGCCATTTATTTCAGGGATGTAACAGGAGTATTTCCCAGCTTTGTGCTAAACACTAAAGCACAAGAATCGCAATTGTAGACCACTCATACACATGAAGAAGACAGAAAAGGGAACAAGTTTTGCATCTATCTTCAATGGCTTGCTTTGCTTGCCAATAGAAAAGAGAAGGGAAGGTTGGCAGTTTCACAAGCACTGCTCGGATCGGAGAAGACGGCTTTCGATTCTCCAAATACCAACTGGTCAACGTCTAGCTATTCTTTCTTATAGTTCATCAGATTACTCGGTTCGAGCTATTCTTTAAAAAATGCATATAAATACACGAGTTCTCTGGTGGCATTAACAAAGAAATTTGTTTGCTTTTCTTTTTATTCTTCTTAACTAGCCCAGCACTAACATGTGGCTGAGTTTCCTTGTTCAAATTTTAAACCCAACCCAACCTGTGAACAACTTTTCTTTTTACCCCTCACATGTTTGAGGCATAAAATTCAAATTGAGATGTGACACGATTATCATTTTTATTGCATTTACATCATATATAGATCATGTAATGACAAAACAACCTATTTTGACACTCCTACCTAAAACTCAGCTTTCAGTGGCCCATCAGCTCAGCCGTCTGAATGGGCATGACATATATATGGAATAACATGCTCCAGTGTGCTTTACAAAGATTAAGCTTCAATCTCAGAGCAACAACAACCAGCCTACTAGACATTGTGAACCCAGAACCCCCTTACCTAATAATGTGTTAGATATCTCATATTGCTTAATTAGAGAGCTATATGACTCCTTATATATGTGAGATAATCCTCCTCCTTTGAAGTACCTTTTGGGATAGACCTTTATTTACATGATATCAGAGCTTTGTATTCAATGTTGCTTCACCCATGTACAGTAAAACCTCTATAAATTAATAATGTTGGGATCACGTAATTTTATTAATTTATAGAGATATTAATTAATCGATAAATTAATAATTATTAATTTATAGAGTGATTTTAATTTTTTTTAAATAAATTTTAAATTACTAATTGTTTCAATAGCAATTTGTTTCAAACATTGCAAAATTCGTATAGGAGATGAATCTGTCACAACGAATTTAGAGGAAGCAATCATTGAATAAGAAATTCATGAACTTGAGGGAATGATTGGTTAGCTTGGTTACTGCAATCAAATGAATGTCAATCAAATACATATTGGATTATCCAGGTGAAAACAATGAATGCTCACAAGTCCAAAGTTTAGAAGAAATTGTGTCGAACGTTATGCACTGGAACTTTTGAAACCAACCACAAGAAAGGAAACAATTATAGCATCATCCACATTTTACAATTTTTTGTTACAATTTGACAAGGATACACCAGAACTTTTGAATGCACTGAGAATAATTAGAGATGAAATTCAACTAGATTTAAATTTCAAGAAAAAACAAAATACTGTAGATTCATATTTTTGCTAAATTATCCTAAGTATGTATATCTATATATATTTCGCATATGTATTTGAGAAATTATTAATTTATAAAGGTAATAATACAATGTATTTATAAAGGGTTGTTCCAGAAAATTATTATATTATTAATTTATTAAAATTGACCATTTTTTGAACCGGCCCAAGTCAGGACCAGAAGAAATTATTATTTTAAAGAGTTTATTAATTTATCGAGTATTAATTTATAGAGGTTTTACTTAAATATCTCATATTACTTAATTAGAGAGCTATATGGTAACTATAAAAGTCGGGCACTATATACCTAGGCACACAAGCACTACTTTCTCTCTCTAACACCATCGTTTTACATGTCAGTAGAGGGACTTCATCAAAGAATTAGCAAGGAATCCAAAAACTACCCATTTGTTGACATCAAAAACTGATTAGCCTCCTAAAACTACAATGAAGAAAATCAAGAAACAATCTTTTACAGAGATAAGACTTTTTTTTTAGGTTTCACAGAGATAAAGACTTAAAACTGAAAAAAGCATACTACGGGTTCCTTCCAAAAAGGTAAATTAGGCAAAAAAGAAGAAGTGCACACCAAAATCCCTCTTCATAAAATAACAATTATCGACTAAAACAATAGCTAAACTTTGAAACAGTCAAAGCCATGATGAAATTGAAACTCAAACACAAAAATCGACACACAGGTATGTAATAGTGGGGAAGAAAGAAAGAGACCTCGCCAGTGTGAACGAAGCAAGAACTTAGGTAGGTTTCATCGACCCAATACTGTAAATCCCCAATCCAAAGGGTTCTGACTTCTTCTAGAGTAGCCGGTTGATGATACCCTCCTGGGTTTGCTGTTGCCGCTGCCATTAATCCACACCTGCTACTATTGCTCCTTTCCTCTGTTTGATCGTGTTATGATTTCACCAACATATGTTTTTCCTTTTATGTGACGCCGTTTTAGCTTTTGCTATAAGCATTTCAATTTTTCAATATATAAGATACCAAAACTTGCGTAATGTTTGTGGGGAAATATCATGTACAAAATATACAGTACTAATGTAGGCTTAACATTTAAAAAGGATATCAATTTAGGTTTCGATCACGAAATGTGCACGTTATTTATATTCAGTGGCGGAGCCAGGACTCTAAGCTCGGGGGGCTTGACCATGTAAGAAGGAAAAAAAAATCAATGGTACTTAAACATATTAATAAAAAATAAAAAAACATTACAAAATGTAAATTAAATCATAAAATGTGAGTACATAGTTTTTTTTACTTATAATAAGAATACTACTGCCTAACAGGTGGCAATTTACCCCTTCGGGATGTCATATTCTGACAATTTTTCACAATCACTTCATTTTCTATACAGATAAAAATTCTTTCCTCAATTTACCGATGTCATAAGTTTTACAAGTTTTTAATAAGTTTTAATAAGGTTACAAGTTTCTTACAAGCTTTTCAATATCATATTCAATTCAATCCTAAATTCAATTTAATTCAATTCAATATCACATTCAATTCAATCCTAAACTCAATTGAACCCTCAAAATATCCAATTCAATTCAATTCAATTCAATCCTAAACTCAATTCAATTCAATCCTAAATCCAATTGAACCCTAAAAAATCACATTCAATTCAATCAATTTCAATCAATTCAATTCAGTTGGCTGTATATCGTCAGGGCTACAGACAGATGAGCGGACTAAGCCCGGGTTCCGAAAAACTTGTGCGTGAAATGAGTTCAGCTCAAGCTAACCATTGTGCTATTTTTGCTGCCATCAAAGAAAAACATCTAGAGGATTGCCCGACACAAAGACAGGTCTATAACTATAGGGAGAAAATCAGGACTGAGAGCTTTGAAGGTCGGCTTGCTATAGATAAGGAATACGTACATTGGACGCAAACGGTGCCGGGCAGTAATATTATGACTCACTTATTTATGGCACATCCTACATCGATCACACTGTTCCGATCTTATTACTTGTTTGTTGGTATGGATTCAACATATAAAACAAATAAGTATAAGATGCCATTCTTTGAGATCATTGGAATGATGCCTTCAAACAAAAACTTCTTGATCGCCTATGCAATCATGAAGGATGAAACTGGGGGAAGTTATATGTGGGTGTTACAAAAATTGAAGCTTTTGCTCCAACCTGATGTGCATCCGACAGCCATTGCTACGGACCGGTAGTTAGGACTGATGAGACCGGCTCGTGAGGTATTTCCTCATAGTCATCATTTATTGTGCACATGGTATATTAATAAAGATGTGAAGGATAGAGTAGGCAAGTTATGTGGAATGAAGAGTTTTGGTGAACTTTTTAAGAATGGAAAATGGAAACGTATAATTGAAGCCCCGGCAGTAGCCGAATATGAGGCGGCAGTGGTATCCATAAAGAATACTACTGCCAACTGGCCTCGTGTAATAGAGTACGTGGAGACCACATGGCTAGTGCATAAAGAGAAGTTTTGTCGAGCATGGACGAATAAGGTGTTGTACTTAGAAAACACTACAACCTGTCGAGTGGAGAGTTCACATGCACAGTTGAAACAGTGGTTGAATTCATCTACTGGTGCACTCGATACAGTGTGGGCGAAGGTGCACAAGGACATTGAGGCTCAGATCGATGCGATCAAGTAAGACATTTATTCTGTTATTTAATTTAATCTTTTAAATTGTAATACATTAGTTTTGTAATCCTTTACTGTATATAATCAGATACTCACTCAAGGACTCGAGAAGAAGATCTGCGGTGGCTCACTGTAAAGAACCTTTCCAGTATCTTGACTTATATGTTTCACATTACTGCTTGCGTGTACTGAATGATGAGCTCAAGCGTATGCGCGGATTGAGTATGGATGTGGTAAGTGAATGCGGATGCGTGTTGCCCATGACTCATGGCATTCCGTGTGCATGTGAGCTTAAAACGTATATTGACACGGACACATCGGTCCGTGCTGACCGTATCCATCCTTTTTGGAGATCTCTTGCGTTTGAAGGTTTGAGTGACATACCAGTTACTGCTCCCGTATATGCTGACGGGTCTGAAGATCACCAGTTTTTTCACTCTCTTGTGGAAAAGGTTGAAAAATTAGATCCTTCAATGGTGCGTAGCATATCGATGATGATTCATGATCAGATAAACCCGGAACAAAGTGGCTTCAAAGAACTTGAGGTCAAAGACACTGTTAGGGGTAGACCAAAGGGGAATTCATCAACGAAACGAAATCCGAGTGCATGGGAGTACAGTCAGGCACCACGAGGTCGAGCACGGTCCTCGGGTTCGAGGAGTAGTCGTAGTCGAGGTCGATCCTCATCCTCATCTGTGCATAACAAGGAGATGCCGGGTATATTTTATTTTAGTAATATATATGTTAAAGTTAAAGTATATGTATTTTTTGATGAATTTCATATATTAATATTTTCAGCCGGATTTGATGCGGATATCGCCGGTTACCACCATTTACATCGGGTTCAAGGTCTCATCGTACCATTTATTACTGGATACCATGATACTGTAGCAGATAGTAACTTTGGATTTCGTGTTTTAGCCGATGCCATTACCTATAACCAGGAGGAGTGGAAGCTGGTGAGAGTGCTCATAGAGAATGAGATGCGGGCAAACCGTGATCTGTATGCGCCAGTGTTTGGGAACGGATTCGATGCTGCCCTCACGCGTATTAAATGGGCAGGAGCGGGGTGTAGTGAGTCCCACTGGATGGTGAGTCCGGATGACTTATATGCTGTTGCATCTGTTTTGAATGCAGTAATATTCCTTTTTACTACATCACAGTTAGGATGTTGCACTATACTGCCGATGTGTTCGGATGATGGAAGACCACCAGAGCGAGAGATTGTGATTTGTCATTTGGGGAGTTATCAACACTACATACGTCTTTATTTAAGACCTGGATTTCCAGTGCCTCCCATTGCCACCTAATGGCGTATATTTCGTAATCCGAGTGTTCGTCACTTGCACAATCTATACGCTGAAAGGAGAGTGGCTTGGACTAGATTATATTAGTTTTATGTGTTGTAATTAATAATATTTATTCATGAACTTATATTATTGTTACTGATTTTAGTTAAAATTGTATGGTATTTATAGGTTTTAAGTACAATTCTGTAGTTACGGGTTTAACAGCCTATTTACGGGTTTAATGGCCTATTTTTTTTTTGCCTTTTCGGCACGCGGGCGTGTGGCTATCACGCCTCACCGTGTGGTCGGGCGTGATAGCCACACGCCCTAACACATGGTCGGGCGTGTGGCTATCACGCCCGACCACACGATGAGGCGTGTGGCTATCACGCCCGACCACGCGGTGAGGCGTGATAGCCACACGCCCGCATGACGGAAAGGCAAAAAAAAATTAGCTTTTCACCCCATAACCCATGAAAGGGCATTTTCGTCCTTTCACGAGGCTAGTGGTGGTAATTTGGAGCTGGGTTTAATAACACCCTAAAATTAACACATATTTAAATGTTTAAGTTAAATGAAGGGCACATAAGTCATTTTTATAAATTTTTAAAAGCCCTAATACAACTAAAACCACGTCATTTTAGATGTATAATTGAAATAAAAAAATAGAATTACAGAGAACCCATCTCCATCGAGCGATTTCTGCACTTAACAGCCGCGGAGCACCCTACCTTGGGGTTTTCCAGAGGGCCGGAGAGTCGGCCGACCCTCCATGACCCTCCCTAGCTCCGCCCTTATATTACTCCATACAATTAAAAGAATTTGATGTATCACGTTCCGTTATTGAGTATGTTTTTTTAGAAACTACAAAGTAGCTAGAGAAAGCACCAAACATATTACACAATCCATTTTGATTTTTTTTTTTTGTAAAACTGAAAATTAATTAATTAAAAAATATTAAATTTTAAGTATTGTATAATAAAATATTAAAACTGTGAAAGTTTAATAAATAATAAAAATAAAATACTTAATTTAAAGATTTAAAAAAATTTAAAATAAAAATATTAATTTATGATTTTTTTATGTGAGAGGTGATAATATAAATATATTTCTTATGTAAAAATGTTGAAAATACTGTATTTGATATGAGTCCAATATAATTCGTTAAATAAGATGGATATAAACTAAATGAACAATTAGAGTTAAGATTCAGTTAGTGGTTATAAATATATAGTTACATCTCATAACCTAATCCTAATGCATAAGTTTGGAGAAACAACCCAGTATCATTCATCTCTTTAACATGTGTCACTCTCTCTTTTTTTCAATCGTGCTTTTAGTTCGTGGATCAATCGTCTCTTCTTTCACTAACCTCAACGTAATTTATTCATTACCGGTAATATAAAGGTCATGATTTACGTTCTTCCGTTGCAATCATCTTAACGAGTTTCTACACTATAAGAGTTAACTCGTATTCATATTTATTTATATATGTACTACAAACCTTTAAAAAGTTTAGAAATTTATTGGCAATAAAGATTGAGTTTGTGAAAAGAGAAAAGATCTTAATGAAAATTTGTGTGGTTTAAAAAAAAGTAAGAATATTATTATTGATAATATTTAATTTAAAATTTAAAGTTAAATATTATAGCTAATTAGATTAAGTGTTTATTTGATTTAATTTAATTTTTTTAAGATGTATTTTCTAGAGAAAATATAATTGTTTAATTCATAGAAAAATAATACAACTCGATATAATTAATTTTGAAACTGTTTTTAGCATAACGACGAGAAACGTATTTTATCTAAAATCGATTTCATAATTTTTTCTCCAAAAATAAATTCACAATCTTGCAATAAGTCAGGTCTATGTGATAACATGTATACAGGGAGATAAACCATATGGTCAGTGACTGACCAGGTGAATTTGGTCAGTCATCGTTAGATCTGGCCATGGATCGGGCTGGACCGGGCCAGACGAGCTTTTTTATAAAAGTCCTCAGCCCAAGCCCAGCTCAGCCCACTAGTAATTTAGGCGGACTCGGGTTTAAAAATCAAATCCCAAGCCCAACCCATATAAACCCACCTAAATATATATACATAATTTTTTAATTATAAAAAATAAAATTTATTACTTAAAATAAATATTTAATATATAAATCTATAAAATTTATTAATTAATATTAATAGGCGGGTATGGCTGGACCAGCCCGTGCTATTTTTATTAATCCCAAACCTATCCAAAAAATAGGCGGGTTTTAGCCGGTCTAGGCCTAACATCAATTCGCATTGTCCAAGCCCGGCCTAAGGAACACGGGCCTGGGCGGGCCGGACGAATACCTGGGTCCGTAGACAGGCTAAGATTCACACCTTCTAGATCTAACGGTGACTGACCAAATTCACTTGGCCAGTCATAGATCAGGTGAAAATTACTGATCATCCATGTATGAAGACAAAACAAAAAAAATATAATAAAAAAATATCAAATCTAATAAATCAATCAAAAAAATTTATTTAATAAAGAAAAAATAAAAAAAGGTTTATCTTCCGGCTAGAAGCCGAAAATGATGTAGATTGAAGTCGGGTGAAGGTTTTAATCGTAAACCAACAAAGATTACAAACTTCTCTAGCTTAACTAGAAGGTTGAATAAACCCACAAGGATGAACCTTGGTGCTCCAATGGAGGCTTTGCAATTTCAATATTATCAAATTTGTTCAACATTACAAAAAGAGAGGCTTAAATACTTCCTCTAAACATGTGAATAAAGACTACCGAATAGGGTTTCTTAGCAAAGCATGGGAACAAGGGTAAGATGGGAAGGTTAGGGAGTAATGGTAGTCTAGTAAATAAGGAGTGATGGCAAAATGGTAATTATCAAGAGTAAAAATGGTCCCCCTACATGGTGAGAACTTGGAGGAGAAGCAGTCTCCAGCGTAGTACGCCCCGCGTGCCTGGAGTTACGCCCCGCGTGTTTGAGTCTCTGAACTTGGGGACGCTTGTTGATGGCCTTTACGCGTGGCGTCTTCGGGACTACGCCCCGCGTAGTTGAGCTCCTTTGGTGGCTCTGTAGGTTGGGATTTACGCGTGGCGTCTTTGTGATTACGCCCCGCGTAGTTGAGCTCCTGAACTTGGTGGCCCTGTTGGTTAGGATCTACGTGTGGCGTCCTAGGCGTACGCCCTGCGTACTTAACCTCCTAAGATGATTCTCGCTCGAAACTGCTACCCGCGCCTTACGTACTAGTTGGGACGCCCCGCGTGGCTGAGTCGCTGGGCTTCCCTTCGGAAATAAGGGTCTCCACGCTCCGCGCGCCTTTAGACACGCACCGCGTGCTTGGTTGAACGTTGTTGCCCTTGATTTCCTCCCATGGTTCCTCTCGTGCCTCGTTTTTAGTATCCAGGTTCATGTTTGCGGACAAGATGCCCTCATCATTATCCCCTTCTTTGAAAGAGTCGGACTCCGTCTCGGATCCCTTGGTTGGTAACGACCCATCCGGCTTCTAGAAACTCAAATCCTGCACATTAAAAGAAGAAGACACCTTCCCAAGCCAATTGGGGAGGGTTAGTTGGTAAGCATTGACACTAATTTTCTTCGTGATCCGATAGGGACCATACTTCCTCGGCCTCAACTTGCTACTTGGGGCATGCATGAGCCGCTCCTTGCCCAAGTACACCATCACCTCATCCCCAACCTCAAACGGTATATCTCTCTAGTGTTCATCAACTTTGGCCTTAATATTGCTATTTTTCTCCTCAATGCTATGTCGGACTTCTTGGTGCATTCTATGATAGTCGTTGGCTAAGTTGTGGGCGGCTACACTCTTCTTCTCCCCCTTGGGAATCTCCCCCAAATCAAGTGAATGGTTGGGTGCCTTGGTGTACACGATCTTGAAAGGAGACTTCCCGGTAGTAGAACTCACGGCGGAGTTGTAGGCAAACTCGGCTTGGGCGAGCATATAATCCCACATCTTGGGTTTGTCTCGACACTTACTTCGTAATAAATTTCCTAAGGTCCGGTTTACTGCTTTAGTTTGTCCATCCGTTTGGGGGTGAGCCGTGGTACTAAACTTCAAGGTGGTTCCGAGGATGGTCCAAAGAGTTCGCCAAAAATGGCTAACGAAATTCGTGTCCCTATCCGACACTATACTCTTTGGAACCCCATGTAGCTTCACCACCTCTCGAAAAAACAGTTTGGCAATGGCGGTGGCGTCATTCGTCTTTCTACACGGAATAAAGTGAGCCATTTTTTAGAACCGGTCCACCACTACGAAAATGGAATCCATCCCCCATTGTGTCCTTGGTAGCCCCAACACAAAGTCCATGGAGAGATCCTCCCAAATGGTTTCGGGAATCGGGAGATGCATCGTAGTCCAGCATTAGTGGCATGCCCTTTGAATGTTTGGCACGTCTCACATCGCTCCACGATGTATGCCACATCTCTCCTCATCCTAGGCCAAAAGTAACGGGAACTAACCACTTCAAAGGTCTTGCCCTTCCAAAGTGTCCTCCTAACACCCCTCCGTGTAGCTCTCGGGATCACCCTGTCTCGTATAGACGTACTCGGAAGGCACAGTTGGCTACCCCTCATAAGAAACCCGTCCACTAACTGATACTCGCCTCTGTCGGTGCTGCTCTTACACTTCTTCCACTCACTTCCAAAGTCCGGATCCTCGTTATACTCTCCTTTGATGTGCTCAAAATCCACTAACTCCAAGGCTACAGTTTTCAAAAGGGCTACTCTCTGGCTCAAGGCATCCGCCACCTTGTTTTGTTGACCCGCTTTGTGGAGAAGCTTATAAGGGAACTTATCCACAAAAGCAGACCATCTAGCATGCATGGAGCTCTGGATTTGTTTTTTACTTCCCAAGTATTTGAGGGCTTGGTGGTCGGTGTATAACATAAATTCTTTTCCAATGAGGTAGTGCTCCCATGTCTTGAGAGCCCGCACTACCGCATAGAACTCATTGTCATAGGTGGCCCATTTTTGCCTCGAGTCACACAACTTCTCACTAAAATATGCGATGGGCCTCCTCTCTTGCATCAGCACTCCCCCAACTCCTACTCCACTCGCATCACACTCAACCTCGAAGAGCTTATCAAAATCTGGAAAGGCTAAAACCGGAGCGGTGCTTAGTTTTTCTTTATCAAGGCAAAACTGCTCTCTTGCTCATCTTCCCACTTGAAGCCTCTACCCTTCTTCAAACACTCGGTCATAGGAGCCACAATAGCGCTGAAATTTCGGATAAACCGCCTATAGAAAGTAGCCAATCCATGGAAGCTTCTAATATCCCCAACGGTCTTCAGAGTCGGCCACTCCCGAATAGCTCTAACTTTCTCTTCATCAACCCGGATTCCATTCCCACTGACCACATATCCGAGAAACACCAAACTCTCCATCACAAAGTCACACTTCTTAGTATTGGCAAAGAGTTGATTCTCCCGGAGTAAAGTTAATACGGTCCTCAAGTGCTCCACATGCTCTTCCAACGTTTTACTATGGATGAGAATATCATCGAAGTAAACCACCAAAAACTTCCCAATCACCAGACGCAAGACTTGGTTCATCAACCTCATGAAAGTGCTCGGTGCATTGGTCATTCTGAATGGCATCACTAGCCATTCATACAATCCATCACGCGTCTTAAACGCTGCCTTCCACTCATCTCCTGCCTTGATCCGAATTTGGTGGTACCCACTCCTCAAATCAATCTTCGAAAAGACCTTGGACCCACTCAATTGGTCTAGCATATCGGAAACTTGTACCGAATGGTGATCTTGTTGATGGCTCAGCTATCTACACATATCCTCCATAACCCATCTTTCTTTGGTGTCAACAATGCCGACACTGCACATGGACTCATACTTTCTCTAACATAGCCCATTCTTAGCAACTCTTCCACTTTCTCCTTCATCACTTCACTCTCCTTGGGACTCATCCGGTAGTGAGGAAGGCTAGGCAAACTAGCTCCCGGCACAAGATCGATATGGTGTTGGATGTCCCGTAGGGGTGGTAGTCCATATGGTAACTCCTCCGGGAACACATCACGGAACTCATTAAGCAAATTTCCCACTTCCTCCAGGACTTCTTCCCCTTCGCTCCCTACTCTTTCCGACGGTGTACTAGATTTCACCATCACTACATAGACCGTTTGACTTTCCTCACACTCGTTAATAAACGCCTTGTGAGTTGGGCAAACGATCAAAGTAGATTTTCCCTTGGTTTCCCTATAAGAGGTGTAAGCACGTAACGAACCCCATCCTTCACAAATCGATAGGTGTTCTTTCTTCCAGAATGGGTAGCATCTCTATCAAATTGCCACGGGCGTCCCAACAATAGGTGGCAAGCATCCATCTCCACAATGTCACAGTAAACCTCGTCCCGGTACTCCCCTATCTCAAGAGGTACCCTACACCTTTGGGTGACCTTCATCTCTCCCACATTCTTGATCCACCCCACACTATACGGACTAGGATGCGCTTCAATCACCAACCCAAACCTCTTAGCCGCGGTGTCGCTAATAATGTTCTCTTGGCTGCCACTGTCGATGATCACATTACATTTCACCCCTTGCACTAGACATTGGGTTTGGAATAATTGGTGTCTTTGGTCCGTTTCCACTCTACTCGAAATCAAGAGCCTCCTCACAACATTTATGGCTTGTCCACCTTCATACTCTCCCTCATAATCATTATCAACCGGGTCACAACAAATATCCCCTTCATCATCGTACTCCTCATCATCATCATACCGCTCAACCATGTTGGCACTTCTTCTCTTGGGACACTCATTAGAACGGTGACCCGGCTCATTGCATCGGAAACATTTGAATGGAGTCGGCCTCGCATAGGGGTTGTTTCCCTTAGGGGGTTGTGTCGCCTTAAAAGGTCTCACATCCCCACTAGGTGCCTTTCCCGCACTTGGCACCTTAGGATCGCTTGAACTTGCAATTCCCTTGCCCTTATCAATCACCTTGGGAGCTCCTCTCCCTCCATAAGTATTGTCAACACCGGCTCTTTTATAGCCCTCATGTCCCCTCACATTCAACTGTGACTCGACCTTCAATGCTAAATTACGGGCGTCTTGCACCCGAATCACCATTTGTGTTCCGATCCGGTCTTGGATGTCGTACCTCAATCCTTCAAGATACCTTGAAGTTTTTTGGCTTTCGGTTTCCGACAAGTTAGCCCTTGCCGAAAGCCGTAAGAAATCCGAGGTGTACTCGTGCACACTCCTTGCACCTTGAGAGCAATTCCGATAGGAACTGTAGATGTATTGCTCGTGGTCGGGTGGCAGAAATCTCTCCCTTAACATCGACTTCATTCTAAGCCAAGATCTAATCGACTCCCTTCCTCCTCTTCTTCTTCCTTCTTTCATGTTATTCCACCAAACTGAAGCCCCTCCTTTCAACCGATAAGCCACTAAATGGACTTTTTGGTCCTCCAGTATTCCCGTATAATCAAAGAACTGTTCCACCTCTAGCAACCAATCAAGAAAACCTTCAATGTCGAGTTCTCCCCCAAACGTCGGCAAATCCACTTTTAGTTTGAAGGCATCATCCCTCTCATAGTTTCCCCCCATAGACCATTCTCAAATTTGGCTCACCTCTATATCCGCCTCTATCATTACCTCGACCCCCCATACGGGTCATTCAAACCAACATTCTCCCTCTCATAACCACCTACAACATTATCATGCACGATATCCATATTCCCAGCACGCACATGCGCAGGACCAACAACATCATTCATATGCATATTATCCCTATGCCTATCATTCAAAACATCATCATCCATTCTAATCCTCATATTCCTAGCAATCCTAAGCATCTCAAAATCATCAAATAAATCTCCATCGCTATCACTATCAACATTTCTAATGTTCACGAGATTAGTTCGTCTTACCTCTTGAACCTGAAGGTCCATTGGTTGTGGTGCATGATTTCTTCTAGGGGGTGGTGTTGGTTGTCGTTCAAGTTGGGGCGGATTTGCTCCTCATGTCGCCGGTGAGGTTCTCCGGTGAGGAGAGCTTGATTGTTTCGACCCTCAAGCTTTAACCCTTCAATGGCGAGAAGGATATCTCAGGTACTCGTGGCATATTTCTCATCCAACGCCCTTAGAGATTCTGTTAGATGCTCCACCTTGACATCTAGTGCATCTACTCATTGCTCCATGGATCCGGTGGCTTCGTTTGTGATACGTGGTTGAACCATTTCCGAGAAGAAGTCTCCGGGAAGGAAAACTACTCGGCTCTGATACCAACTGATGTAGATTGAAGTCGGGTGAATGTTTTAATCGTAAACCAACAAAGATTACAAACTTCTCTAGCTTAACTAGAAGGTTGAATAAACCCACAAGGATGAACCTTGGTGCTCCAATGGAGGCTTTTCAATTTCAATATTATCAAAGTTGTTCAACATTACAAAAAGAGAGGCTTAAATACTTCCTCTAAACATGTGAATAAAGACTAAAAACCCTTGAATAGGGTTTCTTAGCAAAGCATGGGAACAAGGGTAAGATGGGAAGGTTAGGGAGTAATGGTAGTCTAGTAAATAAGGAGTGATGGCAAAATGGTAATTATCAAGAGTAGAAATGGTCCCCCTACATGGTGAGAACTTGGAGGAGAAGCAGTCTCCAGTGTAGTACGCCCCGCGTGCCTGGAGTTATGCCCCGCGTGTTTGAGTCTCTGAACTTGGGGGCGCTCGTTGATGGCCTTTACGCGTGGCGTCTTCGGAACTACGCCCCGCGTAGTTGAGCTCCTAGATTTGGTGGCTCCGTAGGTTGGGATTTACGCATGGCGTCTTCAGGATTACGCCCCACGTAGTTGAGCTCCTGGACTTGGTGGCCCTGTTGGTTGGGATCTACGCGTGGCGTCCTAGGCGTACGCCCCGCGTACTTGACCTCCTGGGATGATTCTCGCTCGAAACTGCTACCCGCGTACTAGTTGGGACGCCCCACGTGGCTGAGTCGCTGAGCTTCCCTTCGGAAATAGGGGTCTCCACGCTCCGCGCGCCTTTAGACACGCCCCGCGTGCTTGGTTGAACGCTGTTGCCCTTGCTTTCCTCCCATGGTTCCTCTCGTGCCTCATTTTTAGTATTCGGGTTCATGTTTGCGGACAAGATGCCCTCATCAGAAAAAACATGAAGGGACGAGAATTTCTTAACGGCTGAGTTTAGATCTCAACCAACCAACCAACGTGGTCTTCATGGACAAAGGAATTGCATTCTAGGTTGAAATATTTAGTAATGAAAAAATCTAGGTTGAAATTTTTAGTAATGAAAAATTAATTGAAACCAATTAAGGTTGATTTAAATGGTTAATGGTTTCAAGATGCTTAAACTAGATCTCGAGTTCGAGTTCAAACGTACGTAAAAAAAAAAACTTTAATTGGGAAAAGATCCATTTAAAGGGGCTCTGACGGGTCTCGAACCGAAAAATCATCTAAATTATATAAAAAAATTAATTGAATGAAATTTAATATTGATGCATTAATTTTATGTGATTTTAAATTATCAAATATCATCTACGTGATGTGGCTAATAGAATCCGCTGCATTCTTCCTGAGATCATCTGTCAGAATCAGGGTAGTTTTGTGCCTGGTAGACAAATGATGGATAATGTGGTGATTGCCCAAGAGTTGGTCCGCACTATGAAGATCAGGAAGGGAAAAAAAGGCATCGTGGCTCTTAAGTTGGACTTGGAGAAAGCCTATGATCGCATCAACTGGAGTTTCCTGATGGAGAGTCTGGAGAGAGCGAGGATCCCTGACAATTGGAGAAGGTTAATTAAGGTTTGCATCTCTTCTCCTGTTTTTCAAGTTATGATTAATGGGGATATGTCAGAGGAATTCTCTCCGGGCTGGGGTATCCGTTAAGGGGACCCAATGAGCCCCTTCCTTTTCGTTATTACAATGGAGAGGTTGTCGCATCTGATCCAGGATGCTGTTGATAATGGGAGTTTCCACCCAGTGGCTATCAATAGCTTCTGTCCCCAGGTTACTCACTTATTCTTTACAGATGATGTTCTGATCTTTCTAGAAGGTAATGAGGAGCAGTTGAGTATTATTATGGATATCCTTGATTGTTTCTGTTCGGCCTCTGGTCAGAAGCTTAATGTCCATAAATCTAGGATGATGTGTTCTAAAAATATGAACCAGAGAGTCTGTAAAAGGTTAAGTGATCTCTCGGATATTCCTCTGACTAACTCTTTCGGGAAGTATCTGGGTATTCCCCTCCACAGTGAGAGAGTGTCTAAGGTGTATTTTAAAGATACTTTGGATAAAGCAAATTTGAAGTGTGCCACTTGGAAAGCTAGGACTCTCTCTCTCGCTGGCCGTCTCACGTTAATTCAATCTGTTAATTGTGCGACTCCCAATCACATTATGCAGGCTTGTCATCTTCCTGAACATGTGCTTAAAGATCTTGATAAAATTAACCGTAGATTCCTGTGGGGGGAAGCTGAGGAGGGGAGAAAGATCCATCTTGTTCCTTGGAGTGAGGTTTGTCAGCCTAAAGATATAGGGGGTCTGGGCATTAGGAAAGCCAAAGATAATAATAAAGTCTTATTAATGAAACTCCTGTGGCGGATGTGGCAGTCTCCTTCAGCTCTGTGGGTCCAACTCTTATGCGGGAAATACCAGAAGGATAAGGTGTTTGGGGGGGCCTAAGGATAGAGTGGCTAATTGTTCCTTTCTTTGGAAAGGCATTAGTGCTGTTTTTGCTGAATTTTGTTCTGGGATTGGGTGGAATGTGGGTAATGGAAGGTCCATCAGATTTTGGAAGGATATTTGGGTAGGTAAGAAGCCTTTATTGGAGATTTGTACTTCCTTGCCTCCGGTGGACATTCAAGACTGGAGGATTGCTGATGTGGTGGATTCTGAGGGTGAATGGATTTGGGATAAATTTGAGTCCTACCTCAGTCTGGAATCGCTCCTTACTATTAGAGGTGTTCACATTAGTAATCAAATTGAGGACAAGGATAGTTACTGTTGGGCGCTGACTAACAATGGAGCATATTCGTGTAAATCTGCTTTTCAGGCGTTCTATCAGGATTTGGATTCTCAGTCCCCTAGGGTGTGGAAGACGATTTGGGCCTTAAAAGTGCCGTACCGTATTAGGAGTTTCCTGTGGCTGGGGGCTAGGAATAGGTTGCTTACTAATTCGGATAGAAAAAGGAGGCACCTGGTGGATTCTGGAGCCTGTGGCAGATGCAGAGGTTTTGAGGAAACGTTGTGTCATGCTCTCAGGGATTGTGAGAGAAGTAAGGAGGTTTGGAGGAGCATTCTCCCTAGGGATGTGTTTCCTTCCTTTTTAGCCCATTCTGAAAATGATTGGTTTGTTGATGGAATTAAAGGGATTCTTCTGCCTGGGAGTCAAGGTGTTCTTCTTTTTGTGGTGGTTTGCCATCAGATTTGGAAATGGCGGAACGAGGAGATCTTTGGAGGAGGAGTGGTTTCTCAGCCTAATGTCCTTGAGTTCTTCTCTAAGAAGATTAGTACCTTGGTTGAGAGTTTTGCTGATGACCCCTTACCTAGGGATGTTCAGAGGAAGGAAGTCAATCTTTTAGGCTGGTGTAGGCCGAGGGAAGGGGTGGTTAAACTCAACACTGATGGTTCTTGTCTTAGAGACGGGAGAATTGCCGCAGGAGGGGTCCTTAGAGACGATGGTGGCAGGTGGGTTTTTGGCTTCTCTCAGAATTTGGGTATTGGTTCTTCCTTTTCGGCAGAGTTTTGGGAGATTTTCTCTGGCTTGAAGCTTGCTAAGGATCTGGGGGTGAAGAAGCTTCTTGTTGAATCGGATAACCAAGAAGCGGTTAAAATGATTTCTGAGGGCAACGCTGTTTGCCGGAATAACCTGAACATTATTAAAGGTATTAAAAGGATTGGCTCTTCCTTTGAGTCTATTAGGTTTGCTCACATTTATAGGGAGCAGAACCGTGTTGCGGACCGTCTTGCGATGGAAGGGCACTCTAGTGTGTTGGGTCTTTCTACCTTTTCTTCCCCGCCGGTCTTCATCTCTTCTTTGATCCTCGAGGATGTGGTAGGGGTCAGTTTTCCTAGGCTGATCCCGTGTTGAGCGGTTTTTTGTTTTTTTTTCTTTTCCTTTCCTACAAAAAAAAAAAAATCATCTACGTGAAATTCTAATTTAATTTTTAATATTTTGCAAAAAAAAAAATTTAATTTTTAATATTGATTTGTATTTTATTTATTATAGTTATATAAGATCTATATTTTATTTATAAATGCAATGCAAATAGAAATACAAAATATGAAAAGGAGACACTCCATGGAATGCTAACGGCAGGCAAGCTAGTATCAATGATCATCCTACACATACCCGCCTTCTTCGTTCATTGTCATTTGTCACCCATTAAACCGCTAATTCTTCTGCGACTAACAAATCCGAATCCAAAGCGTTAAGTTTTTTTTTCATAATCGAAAATTCGTTCTTCTCTCTAGTCTCTGCAGCATTTGCAGAGTAAAAATGGCGTTCCCAGCTGCATTTGCGATCGTACCTATTGGGATTCTCTTCATGGTCTCTGGATTCATTTTGAATCTTATCCAGGTTGATTTCTACTACGCATTTGTTTCTTTTTCATTTTATGCATTTTGTTTGCTGAGCTTCTTTTCCAATTCCCCCAATTTTGTTTTTGAAATTTCAAATAGCAGGAGTTATTAATCATTGATTGTAATTGGAAGGATAACGAGTTAACCCTAATTTAAATACATTTTCAATTCTAGTTTATGTTATTGATTAGGAGGTGTGTACAGTGGTAAAACGGTATCAATTGTTGTAACCTGCTTGAAATGGCTAAAGGATCTATCTGTTTTTATTGCCAAGTCAAGTGTGGTTTGGAATTGATGAGTTTGGTAATTTAGGAGGTGTGACATTGTTATGTATGTTTAAACCGATTAAGGGAATTGATGCCACTCATGATCCAGTGGCAGGGATGCATAATGTTTTCCTTATGATGCATTCAGTAGCCAGCTGCAAATTGAATGGCCTTGTTGGACACTTTTTATCCTATGAGTTAGGGATAAATTGCACGCATGGCCTCTCAACATTGGTATTACTAACATGATGACCCCTGAATTTCAAAATTGGAAATAAAAGTCCCCAAACTTTGACATATACTAGCAAAAATAATTAACCAATGTATATACTGTTTGACCATGTGAATGCCAGTAAATCATAGTCCTTTACTAACATGATGACCACTCAATATTGAGGTTACTAACATTATAGCCCCTCAAAGAGTGTGATTTATGAACTTTTCACGTGGTCAACCGGTATTTACACTTGCCAATGGTCATTTGGACTTTTATGTTAGTATATATCAAAGTTCAGGGACTTCTATGTCGGGTTTTCAAGTTCAGGGACTGTGGCCATCATGTCAGTAACATTAAAGTTGAGGGCCATGAGTGTATTTTACCTTATGACTTAATGCTTGTTTGGTTCTCCTTTTCGTAGCTTCTTTTTGTTGTTTTACTCTAAACAAAGTATTTGGTTAGGATTGAGAAACAAGTATTAATAGTTATTTTGGAAGGAAAGAAAATCAGCTAACATGTACCAACAACAAATGAACCAAACAGACCCTTAGAGTTGCTAGGGCTTGCTTTCAGTTTTTTGAGTCATTATTCGTTTACTCTTTGCAGGCAGTTCTCTTCATCATTATTCGACCATTTTCGAAGTGTTTATTTCGAAGGACTAACAAGATACTTGCAGAACTGCTATGGTTGGAGCTCATATGGCTAGTGGATTGGTGGGCAGGTCTGAAGGTGCTTAACTTCTCTTTCTTCAAGTCTTCATCACTTCTGCATTCATGAATATGTAGACTAGTTCTTTTTTTTTTTGATGAAATGTATACTAGTTCTTTTACTTCACATTCTAGATAGTATTGTTTAGTAATTATTCACAATATGAGTTTATACCTTAGCTCGTGGCGCATAGGTAGAAACAAATTAATGGGAAATGAGTTTTATTGAATCTTCCGTTAACGAAGTCTGAAATTGCTCGATCTACAAAATGAGTGCTAATGTAGCACGGTTTTACATGTGGAGTCTAAATCTGTTTTCCTGCAATAACTATAATTCTAAATTTCTTATCCCACCATGATAGCTTTGCAATATTAGAAATTACAGGTTAATGAATTTCCATGTGCTTTTTAGACAAGTGCATTTTGTTCCGAGTAGTATACAAACGGGTTTTCCTGATTTTTGGGTAGAAGATTTCTCCTTTTGGTGGTCTAAATAGTATCATAATCTTCTCAATGCAGATTGAAGTGTATGCGGATGATGAAACTTTTCAATTAATGGGTAAGCAGGAAGGAGTTTACTGGTCTATTAATTGAGGTTCTTTTCTTTTTTTCGTTTCTTGCATTTTTTTCTGAAAATGCAACCCCTATTAGTATCACATATTGAAGACTTGTCTTCTATTTGTGAAATTTCCAGGTAAAGAACATGCACTTGTCCTCTGCAATCACAGGAGTGATATTGATTGGCTTGTCGGATGGGTCTTAGCTCAGGTGCTAATTTATGTATGGTTAAATAAATGAAACTTGTGCAAGTCTGTTTGCATCAGCTCATTTTTCTGAGCCTAAATCTACATCTGCTCTCTCCGTAGCAATACCTAAAGGTCTTAGATGCCCAAGTTGTAATGTAACTACACATCAATGCTCAGGCAATCTGTGCCTAGTTCTTGTGAAGAATAGTTTCAGCTTCTTTAGATATGAAGTCATTTTTTGCTCAAATTTTGTATGCATGGTGATATTTTTCATAGATATTTCCAGTAAGGTACACATAGATGTAGAGTGAGTATATTGCATACTTCATAGAGTTATGCATGGGTGCTTTCACAGCCATGATTGTAGTTATTTCATATTTCACCGCACCATTTTCTATTTTGCTCTCTCTTCCTTGTCTGATTGAGTATTGGTCTTATAATAGCGCTCGGGCTGTCTTGGTACTTCACTGGCTGTCATGAAGAAAGAAGCACTTTATCTCCCTGTAAGTTTTCTATCTTACCAATTAGGCCTAACATATCCTTAGTCCTCCAAACTTGTCCAAAAAAGTCTAATGACCCCTTCAAAGTTCGGGGGGAATCTTTTATGGCCAACTTGGAGGGGCTGTATATGTATTAGACGTACCAATTACCTTGTGCTCTTATTTACTACAATCAGATAACTTTTAATAGTATTATTGCACTATTGCTATTTCCTACATTATCAAATGGCTAAAACTATTTGTCACTTTAAACTTCAAGAGCTGTTGTTTCCTCTGAAAGCAGCAATAATTTAAATCAACTGCCAAAGAAAAGTTTTCAGGGATGTACATAAACCTTTGTGCTTGATTCGCTGAGTGGGAAGGAGTTGAGACTCCTGCTTGTCAGGTTTAGAGTTCAACTTTTCACTCAGTCCAAATTTAGCCCTCTTTGGCATGCAATCCCTATGAACTGAAAGATTACAATTGACTGTCTCAAATTGATGCAAAAGGAGTTCATACCCTAATGCTTGAGCACAATGTTGTTTAGTCCCTTTTGCTCATCTTTCTCTCCTAAAAGTTCTGTTGTTTATCTAATTTGAATGTTTTAGTGATTCTAAATTTTGAATAAATGGAATTCCTTACTCGAGTTTAATCATCTCACTTTTCTATATTATTGGTAATGTTAGAAGTTGTTAGTTGGATTGTTATGGTTGATTTGCAAGTATGTCATGTCATCTAATGCAGATCTTGGGTTGGTCCATGTGGTTTTCTGATTACGTGTTTCTGGAACGGAGCTGGGTTAAGGATGAAACAACGTTGAAGGTACCATCTATTACAACCGGTATCACATGCAATTTGTTTTCCTGAATATAACTTATGGATTCAGCATTGCAGTCAGGTTTTAAGCGGCTAGCAGATTTTCCTGTGCCTTTCTGGTTGGCTCTTTTTGTCGAAGGAACTCGTTTTACAGAAGCTAAACTTCATGCAGCCCAAGAGTTTGCTATTTCAAAAGGGTTGCCTGTTCCTAGAAATGTATTGCTCCCTCGAACCAAGGTAACAAGCTTAAAATTTCACAACAATGTCTTTGGTTTTTTGATAAATATCCTTTGAAGTCTTAATTTTCGATCCTTTTTTGTTCCAAAGTTCCTACAATTCATAGTTCAATTTTCATTTCATTGATATCTTTCTGCTAAAATTGAAAATTTTAGAAGTTTGGCATCTAAATTTTAGATAAGGTCACTTTTGTAAATCTTGAAGATTACATTGTCTATAAGTAGGGGTGGCAATTCCTGTAAGTGGATGTGTTCGTATCTTATTGATTGTCGGGTTAGTGTCACATGAGTCAACCCTGACCTAATCCATTTTTTTTTGTCTCATAGCCATGTCAATTCAATTGGGTTAATGTCGTGTTCGTGGGTCACATGTAACTTTAATACCTCTGTTAATGGTGACATTTAAAAATATAGGAGGATATAGTAATATTTTTAATATTTTTGTCATTTTTGGATTAGCAGGTTAATTCTGCCTATCCAAAACTTTGACCCAAATTATATATAACAAACCCCTAATCTACATATATTATGTTCGGTTCATGTAATGTGTTCACAAGTCACATATAATTTTACCATCTCTATTAAAAATGACATGTGAAAATATGGGAGATACTAGTAGTCGTAGTCGTGTTTGGGGGTGACAATTGTAATTTTATTACTTCTATTAATGTGATATGTAAAAACATGAAAAAATATAACAATAATTTTAAATATTTGTGCCATTTTCTAGTTAGTAGGTCAATCATAACCCAACTCAAAAATTTGCAAGTCAGTTTCATGTCAACCAAATAAAACACTAACCCACGAAATTCATGTTGGTTTGTGTCGTGTTGTCAGTATTGTATACACATGTTTGACCTCTATCTATGGTTGAGTGTGCATTGTCTCAAAACGAAGAAATAATGTTGTTAAAGGCTAAAATTTTCAGTTCACAGATGAAGTTTCCGATGTTGGTTTCAGGGTTTTGTATCAGCAGTAGTAAACATGCGGTCATTTGTGCCAGCAATTTATGATTGCACGCTGGCTGTTCCCAAATATCAGCCAGCTCCTACTATGCTCAGAATATTCAGAGGACAATCTTCTGTTGTACGCTCAACTCTACTTCATTACAAATTGCATTTGGATTTGGATTTGGCACACAGATTTCTTTTTTCCTTTTCTTGGTATTATTATCATTTTATTAATGCTGCTATTTGTTGCTCTGTTATAGATAAATGTGCAAGTCAGGCGGCATCCAATGCAGGAACTCCCTGAAACTGCTGATGGCATTTCACAATGGTGCAAAGATGTATTTGTGACCAAGGTACGAATAGTTTTAGGCTTAATCTATGTTGCACGAAAACTTTCAATTTGAAGCGCTTCATGTTTGGGGAAACTTTTCGGAAACCGAAACTCTTGGAAACTTGTACAAAATGTTTCGGATCACGTTTACCCTTGTATTTTTTATTATTTACACGTTTGGCCATGTGAGACGTAGAGCGCTTGATGCGCCGGTTAGGAGAACCGAAGAGTGGCAAAGGGATGTAGTGGTGAGGGGTAGGGGAAGACCTAAGCAAACTTGGAGGAGGGTGATCGAGAGTGATATGAGTTTATTGGGAATTGAGGAAAATATGGTAGTGGATAGGACGGCGTGGAGGGAGCGAATCTGTGTCGCTGACACGACTTGATTTTCACGGTTTTATATGATGGTTCATGTTAGCCGACCCCGAATCATTTCGGGACTAAGGCTTTGTTGTTGTTGTTGTTGTTGTATCGTTTCTTGGTGTCGTTATGGATGAACTAACGAGTTCACTTCAAGATGGTATACCATGGTGCATGTTGTTTGCAGATGATATTGTGTTGGTTGATGAGACGAAAGAAGGCGTGGAGAGGAAGTTGGAACTATGGAGACAAACTTTAGAATCTAGAGGCTTTAAGTTGAGCCGAAGTAAGACATAATATTTGGAGTGTAAGTTTAGCGGCGATAGGAGTAGGGAGGCAAGGACAATCACCCTAGATGGGAGAGTTGTTCAGGCATCGGATTGCTTTCGGTATTTAGGATATATTATTCAAACAGATGGAGAAGTAGATGGAGATGTTGCTCATAGGATTAAATCTGGTTGGACGAAGTGGAAGAGTGCTAAGGGTTTCCTTTGTGACCCCGGCATGCCTAATAGATTGAAGGGAAAATTCTACCGCACGGCAATCAGAGCCGCATTGTTATATGGTACGGAGTGTTGGGCAGTGAAACACTGTCACATCCATAAGATGTCGGTGGCGGAGACGCGTATGTTGAGATGGATGTGTGTTCATACGAGAAAGGATCGGGTGAGTAATGAAATAATTAGGACAAAAGTAGGGGTTACATCTATTGAGAATAAAATGAGGGAAAACCGACTAAGGTGGTTTGGCCATGTAAAACGAAGAGCGCTTGATGCGCCGGTTAGGAGGACTGAAGAGTGGCAAAGGGATGTAGTGGTGAGGGATAGGGGAAGACCTAAGCAAACTTGGAGGAGGGTGATCGAGAGTGATATGAGTTTATTGGGGATTGAGGAAAATATGGTAGTGGATAGGACAGAGTGGAGGTGGAGAATTTGTGTCGCTGATCCGACTTGATTTCACAGTTTTATATGATGGTTCATGTTAGCCGACCCCGAATCATTTCGGGACTAAGACTTTGTTGTTGTTGTATCGTTTCTTGGTGTCCATCTCCATTATAGTTTCCGTTTTTGTATAACTTAGGGCTTCACATATACCCAACCCAACTTGCACTCAAACGTGTAATGACCCTCCAAACTTTCAAAATGACTTTTATGTCACAATAACTTCCTTGAAACGACCTTTCTGCCACCTCAACTTGCGGAAAGTGACCTTACCGCCATCTCAACTTGCTTAAACTACCAGTAGTGTGCGGTGCCGCCACGTGGAAATGAAGAGTTAGCCATGGCATTTTAAGCAAGTTGAAGGGGCGAAAAGATCGTTTTGAAAGTTAAGGGGTCATTAGGCGTTTGAATCCAAGTTGGGGGGACGGAATTAAGAGAATAGTTTTATGCAAGTATATTATCTAATAAAGGGTAAGGAATTTTTGGCTCTGGAATTTTTATTTTTTAATAAACTTCTGACCTTCCAATTTGATACATTGAACCCTCCATTAATTATAACAGCAAAGTAAGCCGTGAACATCAAACTAAGTGTCTTGCCCATTTTATTTGACGACGGTCATTAAAGTTTGGGGTCTGTTTCACAAAGGTCTTTGAATTTCATTTTCTCTGATAAAATCACTAAACTTCACATTTGATTTCAATGAGGTCAGACCAATTTTTGTACAAAACCTCACCGGAATATTAAGGTGCCACAAAAATAGTTAACTATATGCCAACTAATCACCATGTTGTACAATGATGTGATTTTTAAATTTCCTCTTTTGGCTTAGGTGTGCCACATGCTACCATGTCATCAGTAAAAGTTCATCATTTACATTGTGGTACTTAGTTGGCATATGTCAACGGTCTTTCGTGTCACATGAGTTTTTGTGTACGTATTAGCCGGAATGACTTTATTGAATTTAAATATGAAGTTAAATGAATATTTGTTTGAAAGAAAACGAAGTTTAATGATCTTTTTAAAACGGATCTCAAACTTCAGTAACCATTAGCATTGTGTCTGCACTTGAAATATTTGAAAGCAGTTGTTTATATACTTAATGTAACTGTATGTTGAAACAAACAGGATGCTATGCTGGAAAAATATATTACAATGGGCAAATTCAGTGACAGAAAGCATCAAGATATTGGTCGACCCATCAAGTCTTTGATTGTAAGATGAAGCAACAACAATAGGCTTAATACATAATTACACACGTAAATTTGTAATTTTTTACCGTTTGACACCCGGTATTTATATTTGGACCAATCACACACTTAAACTTATAACTTTTTATTGTTTGACACCCTAAACTTGTCAATTTTAGGCCTATGACACCCTTATTTGCTGATTTGCACACTTCAAATTTGAAATGTGGATTTTATTTGAAGTTTAACAAATCAGCAAATAAGGGTATTGGATGTTCAAAATTAACAATTCAGGATGTGAGACGGTAAAAGGTTCAATGTGTGATAGATAGGTCTAGTATAATTTCAGGGTGCCAAACGATAAAATCGCATTAAGCCATAACATTATGATTTGAAATTGAAGTACAAATTCAGTTCTGCTTCTTTCTTCCATGTTTTAGTTTTAATTTGTTTGCTTAAACAGGTAATAATTGCTTGGTCAAGTTTGCTCGTGTATGGCGTTATTAAGCTACTCCAATGGCTGTCATTCCTCGGAACATGGGAAATCGTCTCATTTTCAGTGACTTTCTTGGTTCTGGTTACAATTTTGATGCAAATTCTTATTCACTCGTCCGAGTCAGAGCGTTCTTCTCCTCCACGCAAGCTATCTGCACTTCCTGAACTCAAGCAAAGTTTGCTTCCCACATAAACCAACAAAACATACTATTCAGCTCCCAACTAGCACTTAAACGCCAGGTAAATTGCATCCACTGTCACTAAAGTTTTGGGGTCAGTTTCGAATTTCATTTTGTTTTAATGAAGTCTTTGAACTTTCCTTTTTTTATTTCAATAAAGTCACTGGAATAGTGACGTGATAACCACGTTGAAAAGAACTTACTTTTACTTATAACATGACATCGACATGGCAACCACGTGTATGCCACATGACAAAACAAAATGCATTTTTTGGCTGTATATGACATTATAAGCAGTTGAATTAAGTATTAAGCAAGAGTTAATCATTTCAACGTAGTTGTCACATCATTATTCTAGTGATTTTTTCTGTCTCAGATGGCCAGAATGACTTTATTGAAATAAAAATAGAAGTTTAATTACTTTGTTGAAACAAAATGAAGTACAATGACCTTTTTGAAACTGATGCGAAACTTAGACCATCGATGCAATTGACCCCTTTTAACGCTTCTAAACTTTTAAAACGATCATTTCACTCTCTCAACTTGCTTAAACCGTCATGAATTAGCTCTTATTTTCATGTGACGATACTGTATGCTCTATGAGTCACTGAAGTTTAAGCAAGTTGAGGTGGTGAAGAAGTCATTTCAAATGAAAAGGTCATTTTTCGAAGTTTAAGAGATCATTAAGCGTTCGAGTGCAATTTTGAGGGACTGGATATGCATTGAGCCTAATTACAAGCATGTTAATATTGATTTCTTGTAAGAAGCCTGAAAACTTCTATGTATTGATTGTATTATATATTGGTTTTCATTTGAGCTGTCTCCTGAGTTAATATTTACGTACATTTGCAGTTGCGGAACTAGAACTAAATACTTGGGTTAATTAAGCAAGAGATAGATTTTTTTTCTTTGGGATTAAGAATCAAAGACGGTAATATCTATCTAAATTTCGCCAGTGATGTCAAATTTATCACAAATTTTAAAACTAACGAAATTACTTGACAATTTTTTTTTTTTTTTTAGTTCGAAAATATCGGTCTATATATCGTTTGTGTAAATTTCTCTTCAGAGTTGGGAGAGTCGTCACTGTGGCCAGGGTGATTTACAATGGGGCATTTGCCCTCGTTGTAAATCTTGGATTGGTATTTATAAAACTCGGTTTTGATTATATGGACCTTAATGACCATGTAGTATTTGATCATTCACCTTTATATCTAGGTTTATTAGAATTATATGATGGAGATTCAAAGTATTATAAGACTTAGATTTAATAAGCCTAAATCAGCGAATGACCAAATTCCAAGGTTGATGTGAACATTATTGAAATATGCATTAAGTAAATAATACTTAATTCAATAACATTATGTATAACCATTAAAATATGCATTTCACTGATAATCATTTAGCAGTTGGTAGGAAAAATGTTTTTTGAGCCCCTCATTCTTCATTTTTTTATTGCATTAAGCCATTGACTTTTTACCTATTAAGTTTTTGATCTTTTATTTTTTTTTTATCACATTAAGTTTCTGATGACAATAAAAGTCAAATTTGAACATAAAACTCGGTTAATAGAGTGCGATTCATCTCACATGCGTTCGATTTTTTTTTTAATTTTAGCAGTTTTTGATGTAATATCGCAATAGAGAAACTGCAAAAATCTCATTTTGAGTTTAAAAATATATTTCAAACACAGATGGAATGAATAATTATTTTTTCACTAAATTAGATTTTCACAACTAACAAATTTGGAAAGTAGGGGCTTTACGTTACCAAAAATAACCGATTAAGGACTTGATGTGTCCAAATAAAAAATTAAGAACTTAATATGTCAAAAAATGAGAGATCAAGGGTTTCATGATATTTTATATCTAGTTGGTAATAAAAGATAAAAGTAACAAAAATAATCGCATATTTGGATTTAGATTTTGAGGTTATGAGAAATAATAATAAAGGGTATTATTGGACCTTAACTATTAGCTTAAAGTTTTAGTTCAAATGGTTTATTGATATGGTATTAGAGCCGTATAAATCAAGTGGTCGAATTCGAATCTTAGTAACATAATTAATTGGTGGAATTTAAACACATTATAAGATGAACATATGTTACATGCGCTTCAACCCTAGGGGCATTCGCCTAGAGGGAATGTGTTAGAGATAATAATAAAAGTTAATATTAGATCTTAACTATTACTATAAACTTTTAGTTTAAATAGTTTTTTTGACAGATGCGTATGTATAAATTTAGTGGGATAAAGTTTTTCTTGCATTCTCTTGGACATCCTTCATATTTGAGATGTACCAATGAGATATGCACACACATTAAGAAAAATGAAGATAATACTAAGCTATTTAATTACGTTTCTCATTGTTATTTTACATGTTTAGCTTGTTGCCACTAGTAGAAAATCCTAAATTCGTTCTTGTCCGTGACTCCTTCTAGTTCCGCCCCTAGGCCAAGTTTTCTATAAAAGTAAGAAAGGTTATGACAAGTTAAGTAGTCTTTCTGAAAACTCGATGCCACTAATTATAGGGGTGTAGTCAGAAAAATCAATTAGTGAGGTCAAAATATATAATAAATTACTAAATTATAAATTTATCATTAATTGAGGCCAAAATTTTGAATTCATATGTGAATTTTAATTTTTCCAAAATATTTTTGATTGATTAACCACCACATCCATATAATTGACATTCTTTCTCCCATTAATATCTTCAATGGTGCTTTTCCAATAAGAGGAAACCAAACTAGCTTGTTTCCAAACTACTTTCACTTAAGGATATAATTTGAAAACATGGCGGCTAGAGCCATCTGGGTGTTCACAGAACACATATCGAATGGGGATCCAAATCCCCTTTCTAGCAAGGTTTTCCACATTAGCGAACACGTCCTAGTTCTGAAACAGTATAATCTTGATAATACCCTGAATCATAACGTAATAATATATTCTGTTGATTCACTTGTGCAGATCAGCCTTATATAGAGTATCCAAGATTAGTTATTTGTTCATGTTTGGCAAGTTGAAATCATGAGGCAATAAGATATTAATCTAAAACATCCATAGTCTGTCATTATCGCGGGAACGATGATGAACTAACTAGGTTCTTCCGAATGTTAGACACATGTAAGATACATTTTTTTTTTCCAGAAGTCATCTTCAGAATCACAGTTTCGGTTCCCTTGATTTTGAGGTAGAAGAATTTCCTATAAAAAGCTTCTTTTCAGTCTTAGGAGTCAGTCCGGCAAAGGACTATTTGTCACAACAAACATGACGTGTGGCACCATATCATATCCAGCCACCAGTCCCATGAGTTGGAATCAAACATATTGACTTTTGAAACCACATCACAAAGGTCAATGTCAGATACATTCTTTCTAATAGCTTTTATAGCGTTTGCTTCATTTGGCTTTATCCTTTTCGATAGTCTACAATCAGATGACATGTGGCCTAGATTGTTATAATTGTAGCATTTTCTATTGAACTTTGACTTCTTTGATATGCCACCCTTAGGATCCCATTTGGACCCATGTTGAGGTTGCTTGCTATTCTTAGAGTCTTTCCTGACCTCCATTGTATTTGCTCTAGCCACATATTGATTGGCCACATTTAAGCCTTTTTTCTTAATGTCTCTATTGTCTTTCTCAATTCGAAGTTTGACAATAAGCTTCTCAACAATCATTTACTTTTCGTTTATACTTAAGGTAAATTTTGAAGTTTTTCCATCGAGGTGATAATTTTTCTAGTATTGCAGTTCGACATGTATTTTATAGATAATGAGCTGTAATTCTTACACCCGACTTACAACTTTCTTGACACCTGCATCCTCTGATTTATATTTGTAGACCATAGATTTTCAAAGTTCCTTCACCATTTTTTTAACACCATAATTGTAAAGCATATCAGTTAAAACGTTTAAAATATAATTCCGGCAAAGGAAGTGATCATCCTTCAAATATTTTGCAAGATTGAACATAGTCAAGTAAAACAACATTTTTTGTTACCATGTCTTGAAATTCACACCGGTGAATTTCTCTAGTTTTTCGTTGTAGCTTATAGGTGTTGCCAATAGTAAGCTAAGTGTGGAGCCTTATAAATGACCATTGGTTCCTTTAGCGGACCAAATGCAACATCACTAACAATTCCAAACATTTCTTATATGAAATTCAAATAAATAAAGTTAGTAAGAAATAAAAGAAA
Source organism: Euphorbia lathyris (assembly GCF_963576675.1). Taxonomy (NCBI): domain Eukaryota; kingdom Viridiplantae; phylum Streptophyta; class Magnoliopsida; order Malpighiales; family Euphorbiaceae; genus Euphorbia; species Euphorbia lathyris. The sequence goes on along the minus strand of NC_088910.1, from coordinate 16,493,632 downwards.
TTAAAGCTCGTTTATAATTTTTAATTAATGCATGTTCAAACAAATTAATCAAAGTTTATTTATATTTTGTCCAAACAGCCGTAACAAAACCCATAGTCAAGGTACATTCCTTAAAGTCCATAGTCAAGGTATAGTCTATAAAGTTTGTGGTCAAAGTAATTCAACGTTTAAAGTAACTTTATCCACTTTTTATACACAGTAGAACCTCTATAAATTAATAATGTTGGGATCACGAAATTTTATTAATTTATAGAGATATTAATTAATCGATAAATTAATAATTATTAATTTATAGAGTGATTTTAATTTTTTTAAATAAATTTTAAATTACTAATTGTTTCAATAGCAATTTGTTTCAAACATTGCAAAATTCGTATAGGAGATGAATCTGTCACAACGAATTTAGAGGAAGCAATCATTGAATAAGAAATTCATGAACTTGAGGGAATGATTGGTTAGCTTGGTTACTGCAATCAAATGAATGTCAATCAAATACATATTGGATTATCCAGGTGAAAACAATGAATGCTCACAAGTCCAAAGTTTAGAAGAAATTGTGTCGAACGTTATGCCTGGAACTTTTGAAACCAACCACAAGAAAGGAAACAATTATAGCATCATCCACATTTTACAATTTTTTGTTACAATTTGACAAGGATACACCAGAACTTTTGAATGCACTGAGAATAGTTAGAGATGAAATTTAACTAGATTTAAATTTCAAGAAAAAACAAAATACTGTAGATTCATATTTTTGCTAAATTATCCTAAGTATGTATATCTATATATATTTCGCATATGTATTTGAGAAATTATTAATTTATAGAGGTAATAATACAATGTATTTATAAAGGGTTGTTTCAGAAAATTATTATCTTATTAATTTATTAAAATTGACCATTTTTTGAACTGGCCCAAATCAGGACCAGAAGAAATTATTATTTTAAAGAGTTTATTAATTTATCGAGTATTAATTTATAGAGGTTTTACTGTAATAGATAAAATTCTGTCTTAAGATTGTTAGTCAATATTAATTATGTTTTAAGAAACATACCATAATTACTCGTATAAATGAAAAGAGAAACTATTAAATCTTTTATAACGGTAGATCAATCAAAAAAATTTATTCAATAAATGGCTTAATACATCATTTGCCTCCTAAAATTGTCCAAAAAGTTTGATTGGTTCCCTGAACTTTCAAAGTGTCATAGTAGGTCCCTCGACTTGCATAAAATGTTCATTTAGCCATCTAAATTTGTGTAAAATATAATCAATTGATCACTCAATTACAAAAAAAGTATGTTAAATGCAGAAAATATATTCCACGCATATTAGAATGTTATTACATAATTCAAAAATAGATTAAAAATGAAGTTATTATTACTTCTTCAACTATAAAAACTTGTATTCTCTAATATTAGAACTGCATACACCGATTTTGGTTGTTTTACTTTTTTTAAGACACGTGCAATAATTTTTCCGCATTTAACTCATTTTTTTTTACAACAGAGTGATCAATTGATTATATTTTTACGCAAGTTCAGGAGGCTAACTGAACATTTTATGTAAGTTAAGGAGTTATCGGGATACTTTGCAAATTCAGGAGCGAAGTTTAAAAGAAAAATGATGTATTAAGCCAAAAAAAAAAAAACAAAGTAAAATAAAGAAGAAATTTATCTTCTGGTTAAAAGTTGGAAGAAAGCCCTTGGATGGAGAACTATTGTCCAAATTGATATTAAATCTATAAATAAACAATCATTTATTTATTTACTTGTGTAATAATTAGAAAAGTAATACAATTTCATGACATGATTAATCATTAATCCACATGAAGTAATAAAATTAAGGCTTAATATATTACAATTTCCCTGAACCTGTCCAAAATAGTGGCTCTCTGAACTTTGTAAGTGTCCCACCAGTTTCCTAAATTTACTTATTTCGTCTCACCAGCTCTCTAAACTTGTCCATAAAAATAGATTAGCTCCCTAAACTTTGCAAGTATCTCACCAACTCCCTAAACTTGTTTATTCTCTAACAACTAAATACAAAAACTTATTAAACCTAACTCCTAAAAATACGTCTTCATCTATTCGAGAGGTAATTTTTTCGTTTCTCCTACCTTTCAACCTATTATAAAAGTTAGTGTTACATGTTTGAGAGATTGAATGGATGAAGATCGAGAGTTAGTATTATAGTTTTTGTATTTCGTTGTTATAGAATAAACAAGTTTGAAGAGTTTGTGAGACACTTGCAAAGTTCAGGGAGCTAATCTATTTTTATGGACAAGTTTGGAGAGTTGGTGGTATGAAATAAGTAAGTTTAGGGAGCTGGTGAGACACTTACAAAGTTCAGAGAGCGAATCTACTATTTTGAACAAGTTTAGAGAGTTGTAGATGATTAGGCCTAAAATTAATTATTTTTCTATTTCACTTTTATTAAATTTTAGGCAGATTTTCTATTTTTCGTTACATGACAGAATTTTCCAATTTTTGGTTGGACAATCCAATCCGTTATCAAATGCTAAATTAATTAAGCAATTAATCACGTTTTTAATTTAACTAATTTCGTATTCTAACATATGACATATATCAATCATCATTATCCCACACCTCAACACCATATTTTCTTATTTTAGACAATAATTATTTAGAATTTTCTTTTTGGAAGTTACTTTTTTTTTTTTGTTGCCAGAGAGATTAATTAAAATAAATCATTTGAACTGAACAATTCTTTAAAAGTTATATAGACTTTAAAAAAAAAACTTGATTATTATAGCAGTTATTATTAGGACCGGTCCTGGCAATTTAGAGGCTCTAGATAAAATAATTAATAAGGACCTTCTTAATATAAAATTTATTAATTTATAAGGTTGGGTAGACTTTGTAATTTTTTTTTATCAATGACCTTTCAAAAAGAATTAGGTCATCTTATATGATTTTATCGCTATCTATATTAAAAAAAAAAATTAACTTTCATATATATATATAGCACTAATTTTTTTTAAGCTCCCTCCAACCCTTGATCCTAGACTGGCACATTCTGGACCTAGACCCAGGGTCGGCCCTGGTTATTATGATAAAGGTAAATTACATTGAGAGCCTTTAACTTTATTTAAAAAAAAATAAAATTACTGAATATTTCATAATTAATTTCAATAAAATTAGGGTTAATTAAAAGTAAATACTACGTGGTTACACGGATTTGCAGATGGGTACCCGTGGTGTTTTTCTTTACATATGCAACTCTATGGTTTACAAAATTTTGTATTTTTTTACTTTGCCAAATTTGGCTGATAAGCTTCAAAATGAAAATTTTCAAGTATTAAAATTGTTTAGTATCATATTTACTATGGAATCATATTTTTAATTTTTCAAAAGCATCATTTTTTGAGTTTTCTCTCTCTAAACATTAACTTTCCCTCTTGTAAAAAAAAACACCTAAATAACCTAAAACCTAAAAAGTTGAAAGAATTAAAGTTGTTTAAATATCATTTAACTCTTGAAAATTTTCATTTCGAGGTCGTTATCAACCAAATTCTAACAAAGTTACCCCAAATGTAAAATTTTGAATTCACCAATCCCTATTCTGTAACCAGTCCGACCTCTAGTCCATTACGCCATCTAAAAAATAGCTTGCCTTTCATGTAGTTACTTTCTTAGTTGTTTGATGTAGGCTAGAAGCCACTCTTCTTAGGTGGGCAAATCACATAGTTGCGTTTGTAAAAATAAAAATATAATATTATTAATATCCACCTACAAATCGACGAGAAACTTTGAGCCTTGTGAATGGATATAGTAATGAGCTTGACACCACACTTAACCCAAAAACCTAAGTTAGTGGGTTAATGGATCCTTCCCAATTATATACCATTCACCAATCTCACAATCTTCCAATGTGGGACTTTTAACATCAACTAACTCACACTTGCATCTCAACAGGTACTACCCGATATAAATCGGAATATCTGAACCCTAAAACGTGAAAGGAATTAAAAAAAACTCCTAACGAATATGAGATGAGAATGAAAATATTCACCGGGTACCCGCTACCCATTATCGGCTACAATATTAAATAGGGATAAAGTATCAAAAGAGGCTTAAGGTTTTTGGAAATTATCAATTTAGTCTCTACGTACAAAATAGTATAAATATAGATTTAACGTTACAAAATAGTACCAATTTAGGTCGGACACATCATTTATATTATTTCGTTAAGTTTTTCCAACTGTAAGTATAGATGAAGAGAGATCAGAACATAACACATCAATACAAACAAATTGTTAGGTTTTGTTGTCGAAACTATTTTTTTTTTTTTGTAAACATTAAATCTTGATACTATTTTATATTTGTAGTCTAAATTGTAGGGCAAATACCCGTAGCTTATTTTGGTAACTTATCCTATCCTAGTATTATTGAAAAATAAAATAAAATTTAGTGAAATTTGTAGAATTGATTCCAAACTTGAATAAAGGTCGGTGTATTTTATCCATTCTGATAATTATAAACAAACTATTACTACAGACAGGATCCATCTGTTCTTTCTAGGAATCACTTTGGATATTCTAAAGATTTTAAGCTTTTATCTATATTACGTACTCAATTTCAATAATTCAGATCATCTGTCACATAAATCAATCGCCATCTGTGTTTACCCAATTTTATCAACCTTCCTTTTTGTTGGCGGTGATTGTGATTCTTATTAATTTCCTTAATACGAACACTCCTGTTCCTATACAAGGATCAAGTGAGTAGATTCTTACTATTCTACTCTCTCTTGTTGATTGCTTGGATTGGATATCTGCGCGCTTGAATTTGTTTCTTCAGTGAGTTTTGGCGCAAAATAGAGATGGGCTCTCTCAAAAACGAGGGAGTAGTGGTGCAGATTGGGGAGGAGTCAGCAAAGGAGGCAATCTTATACGTCAATGGAGTTCGAAGAGTGTTGCCTGATGGTTTAGCTCACTTAACTCTCATCGAGTATCTCAGAGGTAATCATTTCATGTAGATGTAGTCACTTCTTGTTGGTTGTCCACAAACTGCTATTTTTAGACTCAAATTGATTGTTTTACTTTTCACACGAACTGTATCTAATAATTTTATTTGGTTAGGTTACTTTTGTTAAAGTAACTATTGATGATGCAGAACTCTTCGACTGTTGGTTTAATTAGGAAATAAGTTGATGATCCCCTAGTGTTTTTTTCTTCTTCTACTATCTTGTATTATCGTGCTTTAGGAATTCTGCGGGGAAGAAATTATTCGCACATCTTGTTTAGAATCAGCTATGTTCATCTGAGAATTTAGTTTAACAACTTTAATCTGCTGAGCTATGTAATTGATCACATCACATACAAGCGAGTAAATTTATAGCCCTAATATGTACGCAGTCGCTCTAAATTGGCCATAAAAGCCGATTGTCACCTCGAACTTTGACAACACTTAAACTTGCTTTAAAGTGATCTATTGAATCCTGAACTTGCTTAGAGTACCTATTGACCTAACTATTGACACCTTGAATTCACTTAAAGTGATGCACGCTTTAACTTGTCCAAATCTGCTCTGCCATATAGGACTTGGGGGTTAATCATGTCACTTTAAGCAAGTTCAAGGGCCTAATGGGTCATTTTCAAAGTTGGAGGGGCCATTAGACTTTTCTGGACATGTTTGAGGGTTAGAGATGTATTAGGCCCAATTTATTCTTTTCTCTTACGTTTTTCTTTTTTTGACAATGTATGGGAGACCACTTAGATGGGCGTATACTTGGTAAATTTGCCGGTCTTTGACCTGTATATCAATTGAATCTAAGTCACCTTAACCTGCTTGTATTTATATAGGCCTGCTTACTTTTTGGGTTCTTATTCTTGTCGTGCCTTTCCAGGGCAGTTGATTGTGGGCTTTTGGCATTTTTGGATTTTGTATGATTTATAGCATAAGATTGCGCTTGCTGCACTAAGCTGATGCAAGTATGATAGCTGAGTGACTTGAATGGATGTAGTGGCACTAAACAATCCATATTTGATGTGTAATGTGTATCTCATTTATTTGGTATAGAAATTTCAAATTGTGGACATGTGATTAATCGGATATGTCACATCTGTGCCTTGAATATTACTTCAAATATTGTCTTAGCTGTGGCATCTAACTCTTATTTTATTTTTTCTGAAGATATTGGCTTGACGGGAACCAAACTAGGCTGCGGTGAAGGTGGTTGTGGTGCTTGCACTGTTATGGTTTCTCATTATGACAATAGGCTAAAGAAATGTGTGTGAGTCCCATTCTCTTTTTTTCTCTAGCTAGAGTTTACATGACTTTCAGATATTCTTTTGTGTCTTGGCATTTATTTGGTAATATCACCTTTATATCTTTTTCCAGGCATTATGCTGTCAATGCATGCTTGGCCCCTCTGTATTCAGTGGAAGGAATGCATGTAATTACAGTGGAGGGAATTGGGAACCGGAAAAGCGGCTTGCATCCTATTCAAGTAATTATGTTGTTTTATCTTTTTCATGCTGTGTAGCCAAGGATCTTTGGATGATTTCAAAAGATAAATGTTTGTAGTATGGCACTCATTAGTAGATGATGCAAGTTTGGGTATATATTTCTGACCTTATTGTGCATTACATGGTATTAGATACATATTTTCTTTTTCTGGATCGAATTTCTTTATTCCCTTGTGATGCATGTTAAGATTATTTGCAAACTTGGAAATATGGATTCGAAGAGCTGAAATCGAATTGAAAAGCTTGAATTAGAAAGTTCTGCAAATATTTTATATGTTTCATGATATTTGAAACTGCAGTACTAAAAATAAAAACATGATCAATCAATTCCAAGAATCAGTTATATAAATAGTATTGTTAATAACATGGAAAAGTTCTTACAAGTTTAACTTGAAGTATTTATTTATGCCGAGGCATCCAAAATAACTCTCTCTCTCTCTCATACAGCTCAAGGTAAACGAGTTACTTCGGCTATTAAGTACTCTTGGTTCTTGTTAATTTCCGCAGGAATCATTGGTACAATTGCATGGCTCCCAATGTGGATTTTGTACTCCTGGATTTATCATGTCTATGTATGCACTACTAAGGTCAAGCCAAACACCACCTTCCGAAGAGCAAATTGAAGAATGCCTTGCTGGAAATTTGTGTCGTTGCACTGGTTACAGACCAATTGTTGATGCATTTCGTGTTTTTGCCAAAAGTAATGATGCATTATACACTTGTAATTCTGAAGTAAATTTACAAGGAGGTCAATCTGTGTGTCCGTCAACTGGTAAACCCTGCTCATGTAAATCAGAAACTGTTACTGATCCTGGCAACTGCACCCTTAGTGTAGCTAGTGGGAATGGTTATGAACCTAGGTCTTATAGTGAGGTAAATGGGAGCATATATACTGACAAAGAACTTATATTTCCTCCTGAACTGATTATGAGAAAACTACCTCCTTTAAGTCTAAGTGGGTTTGGTGGGCTTAAGTGGTATAGACCTTTACAACTCCAACAATTTCTAGAGTTAAAAGAAAAATACCCAGATGCAAAATTATTGGTTGGTAATACTGAGGTTGGGATAGAGATGAGACTGAAGAGAATGCAATATCAGGTTTTAATCTGTGTTTCTCATGTACCTGAACTCAATATATTGAGCGCCAAGGCTGATGGCTTAGAGATTGGTGCTGCAGTAAAACTGTCTGAACTCCTGAAACTGCTCAGAAAGGTTGTAGGTGAAGTTGGTGGTAATAAAACATCTTCCTGTAAGGCTTTTATTGAACAATTAAAATGGTTTGCGGGGAAGCAGATAAGAAATGTTGCATCTGTGGGAGGGAATATATGTACTGCCAGTCCAATATCGGACTTGAATCCTCTTTGGATGGCTTCAAGAGCAGAATTTCGAATAATTGATTGCAAAGGGAAGATTCGGACAACCCTGGCAGAGGAATTCTTCCTAGGTTATAGAAAGGTGGATCTTGCAAGTGATGAAGTTTTACTCTCGGTATTCTTACCATGGACTAGGCCCTTTGAGTTTGTGAAAGAATTTAAGCAGGCTCACAGGAGGGATGATGATATTGCAATTGTAAATGCCGGAATGCGTGTCTTCCTTGAGGAAAAAGGAGAAGAGTGGATAGTTTCTGATGCAGCAATTGCTTATGGCGGTGTAGCTCCTCTCTCTTTGTCTGCAATAAAAACAAAGGAGTTTCTCATTGGGAAGAATTGGAACCAGGAGCTCTTGCTGGGTGCTTTGAAAGTCCTGGAGACAAATATTTTGATTAAGGAAGATGCACCAGGTGGGATGGTGGAGTTTCGGAGATCCTTAACTCTCAGTTTCTTCTTCAAATTTTTCCTGTGGATTTCACAACAGATGAATGGAAACAAATCCATCATGGGTACTATACCATTATCTCATCTCTCAGCTGTACAGCCATTCCATCGACCGTCAGTTGTTGGAACTCAGGACTTTGAGATTAAGAAACTTGGGACAGCTGTGGGTTCTCCTGAGGTTCATCTCTCATCTAAACTTCAGGTACTTGTTTAATTACAGGAGAATTCATGCATCACATGCTTGTGAAGGATAGATAGGTCTCATATAAATTCATGTTCCATTTTCTTGGTAAATATGATCAACTCAAGTAGTCATTCGTGTGCGGGGGTGTGTCAGATATTAATATGAATTGGGCCTTTAACTATAAGCTTAACACTCGAATGCCAATTGGCTTGAAGTGTGCACAACACAGACTCATATTATCATGTCCTGCAATTAAATCAACAAATGAGGTTGCATGATTCGAACCCTTGATCACTTGGTCAAAGAGGCTTTGATACCATGTCATGGAACCATTTGAACTAAAAGCTTAAGCTGATTGTTAAAGGCCCAATTCATATTAATATCTGACACTAATTGTAATGTTGAAAAAGAACCTGTTATCATTTGATATTTTCTCTTAAGGTTAAATTAACTGAAATCATATTTAGAAAGTCTGTTCTATTTTTTTTTTTTTTTTTTTTTCTGATTGATTCATGAATCAATTCAAAATTGGGTGTGCACTTTTTTGAGGATTAATTTGATATATCTAGATAGAAGTATAGGTTCCAAGACTCTCTCTGTCATTAGTTTCTCTTCCAGGTTCTCTGTGCCTAAAAATAAGTATCTTCACGATCTTCTCTATCTTTTACATTGTCTAGGTTACAGGGGAGGCAGAATATGTTGATGATACGCCGATGCCTTCAAATGGATTGCATGCTGCATTAGTACTGAGTAAAAAACCTCATGCTCAAATTGTTTCAATAGATGTTTCAGCAGCCAAGTCTTCACCTGGATTTGCTGGGGTGTTCTTCGCAAAAGATGTTCCAGGTGACAATCACATTGGCCCAATTATTGACGATGAGGAGTTATTTGCTTCTGAGTTCGTCACTTGTGTTGGTCAGGTAAGAAGCATACTATAATCTGACTTGAGCTTTTGTTCATGTATTTTTCTGAAAAGTTCAATAGATTAATATCTCTGCCAGAATAAGAAATTATGTGGAGCATTCATAAAGCAATTGTTTTATCAGTCTTTAAGATAGAGTTGTATCAGCTTTTGTTTTCAGATAATAAGTTAATTGAAAGGCCATGACATTTTTATGGCCAAAAAGCAGCCTCTGAACAAGAAACTCCGTAGACTTCAGAGATTTTTGCAGGAAGCAGTTTTTTTTTAATGCTTGAATTTCTTGATGCAAGACTAATCTTTAATTTTTTTTTTTTTTTTTTTTTTTTAATACTATTATCTTCTCTTCAAGATTCCAAGGCCACGGTTTCACATGTATGCTTTCTGCAGGTTATAGGTATTGTGGTTGCAGATACACATGAAAATGCAAAACTTGCGGCAAGGAAAGTTAATGTGGAATATAAAGACCTTCCAGCTATATTATCTATACAGGAAGCCATTGATGCTGGGAGTTTCCATCCTAACACAGAGAAGTGTTTGAAAACGGGTGATGTTGAACTCTGTTTTGAGTCAGGCATATGCGACAAAGTTATAGAGGGGGAAGTTCAAGTGGGTGGTCAAGAACACTTTTACTTGGAGCCACAAGGTAGTTTGATTTGGACAATGGATGGTGGAAGCGAAGTTCATATGGTTTCATCAACCCAAGTAAGTTATTCCCATTTAAACTTGTTAATGGAAGAGTTGTATTTTTCCCTCCTATATTCAGAATTAACGCAATGAAGTAAAAAAAATAGCTGATGAAAACAAAACAAAATAAAATGATATTTTGTTTTTATTTCCCATATGGTGGGATTTTGATAACCTGCCATCCAAGTGGCATCTCCGGGTGAAACAAAAGTTGAACGGCAATGGCTTTCTCGTTAAGAATTTAAGATTTAGGGCATTTCTATTCCATTTCTGATAGTTGGGAGACCATAGATGTAATTAACTGATTATGTCTAGGGTCAAATGACTTCTGCATTGGGCTGGGTCCCAAGATCAGACCCAGAATGCTACAGTCATCCACACCATCCTGAATTACCAATAACCTTTAAATCCCCCGAATTGAACATAATCATTGAAATTTTTGTTTAGCACTTGATTAATAGAAGTTGACAAAACTTAACTAGACTGGAATATATTTTGAGGTTCCAGGTAAACTTTATTCTGAATCTTGAAGAGAATATATAAAATTATTCAAGCTTTCATCTTGCTGCTCTTTGAGTTTCAGTTTAATTATAAGCTGTTCAAATGTCTATATGAGGTAAATATGTTATCATACTGCTGCAATATGATCCTCACAGTAGTTTCACGGTGTCGTTCTCTTTGCACAGGCTCCTCAGAAGCATCAGAAGTATGTGGCTCATGTTCTTGGTCTTCCAATGTCAAAAGTAGTTTGTAAAACTAAAAGAATTGGTGGTGGATTTGGTGGGAAGGAAACAAGGTCTGCTTTCCTCGCTGCTGCAGCTTCTGTCCCATCATATCTGTTGAATCGACCAGTGAAAATAATTTTAGACAGAGATATAGACATGATGATTACTGGGCAACGACATAGCTTTCTTGGGAAGTACAAGGTATCATCACCTGTGCTTAAACTGGATTATGACTTATACACTCGTACTCTAATTTTGTTTTTTAAGTTTGCTCCACTAGACTGCATGATAAATTACAAGGTAATCTTCATATGGTATTTTAAAACATAGTGGAGAATTTTACAATTATTTTTCTGTATTTTCTGGCAATGTGCTTTCCGAAGTAGGGCTGTCAAATGGGCCATGACATGACAACGCAGTTCTCGTAACCTGCAAATTTAAAAGATTAGGGTTAAAGCTTAACGGGTTCGGGTCTTCAAGAGATTGACACGTTTAACCTGTAAAATAAATGTCCATGTCGCGGATTGACCTGTTAACTTGTTATGATGCGTATAATTTTTGACGAGTTGGCGGGTCGTGTCAACCTGACCCATTTAATGCTAAATATATTTGTAAATAATATATATTATGATGGGTTTATAAGTCATTTTACCTAGTGTCTATATATATATATATATATATATATATATAGTTATATACGATTCTCCTTTCCCTACAAATTCTATTTTATTAATAAATTTTGTAATTGGTTAAATGAGTAGGTGGGTTTTAATAACCCATTTAGTCGACTACATGTTTTGCAATAGGTTAATTGTGTCAAAGAGGCTTTGTTATTTTGACTCATATTCAATTCATTTAATTAATCGTGTTATCTGTTTAAATTTCGTGTCATATCATGTCAACCCTTTTGTTAAATGGGCTGTGTTAGATTAGACCCTTAACGGGTCACTTGAGTTGGTTGACACGACATGTTTATGGCCCACCAACCCATTTGACACCTTCTCAAGGGACCAGTAACCTGCAAATTACATTAAATTATGTCCTTGCTTTCTTAGTCAATGAATTTATGTTTCGTTCTGCTTCATTGGATTATAAAATTATTGAACAGAATTGATGATCACTAAAAACTACTCATCAGGTTGGTTTTACTAATGAAGGGAAAATCCTTGCCTTGGATCTTCAAATTTACAACAACGCTGGAAATTCTTTGGACCTGTCTCTTGCTATTCTCGAACGTGCCATGTTTCATTCGGATAATGTCTATGAGATACCAAACCTCAGAGTAAAGGGTCGGGTTTGCTTTACCAATTTTCCAAGTCATACTGCCTTCAGAGGATTTGGGGGTCCTCAGGGAATGCTTATAACTGAAAATTGGGTTCAAAGAATTGCTCTAGAGCTCAAAAAATGTCCACAAGAGATAAGAGTAAGTTATGAGATGGTTATCGAGCTAATCATTTTATCTACAGTAACTTATTTTGTCGAATTCTTTTCCAAATTCTTTTCTAACATATTCCAATTCCTTCTAGGAAATAAATTTTCAAACTGATGGATCAGTAACACATTATGGCCAACAACTTCAATATTGTACACTAGCCCAGCTATGGAATGAACTGAAGCTATCTAGCAACTTTCTCAAGGCTCAAGAAGATGCTAACCAATTTAATCTTGCCAACCGCTGGAAGAAGCGTGGTGTTGCAATGATTCCAACAAAATTTGGCATATCATTTACTACGAAGCTGATGAACCAGGTAAATTTTGGCATCCTTGGTTTGTCTTCATTCAATAGTCTTGGAATATTACCTTTCAGCTAATACCACCTTCTGTGAGCTGTTGCTGTGAATGATCGTTTGCATCAGACTTCCAATTTTATTAATTTTGTAATGTGATTTACAGCATGGAAAAAAAAAAAAATAGTTGTATTTGATATTGAAACTTACTTTCCACGCAAAAGTTACATAAATAGGCGAAATAGGCACTGACTTGTAATCATTCCCTTGAATTAGGGGTGGCAATTTGCGTGAGTTGTTGTATTCATGTCGTGTCAATTATCGGATTAATGTCCAATGAGTTAACCCTAACCCAAACCCAAAACGTTTCGTCTCATAATTGTGTCAATCTAATTGAGTTAGTATCGATTTCATGTCTTGTTCACTTTACTACCTCACATGTAATTTTATGGACATATATAGATATGGGAGGATATAATAACATTTTTAAATATTTTGTCATTTTTGGATTAGCCGTTTAACCCTCACCATCCAGAAGTTTTTCCCAAGATCTATTTAGTAAGCCCTTTAAATTGCTAATATCATGTTGGGTGCGTGTAATGTGTATTATGAGTCGTGTAATTTTACTATCTTTATTAAGGATGATATGTAAAAATATGCGAGGTTTGAGTCGTGATCGCAGTTGATAATTGTAATTTTATTACCTTCAATAATTAAGGTGACATGTAAAAACATGATAGGGTATAATGATTTTAAATGTTTGTATCATTTTCGAGTTAGCAAGTGCGCAAGTCAAAAATTTGCATGCCAACCCAAAAATGACCTAATACATGTTTTTTGAGTTAGCAGGTCAACCTTTACCCAACCCAAAAAATTTGTGTGCCAACCCAAAAATGACCTAATACATGTTTAATAAAACACTAACTCACTAAATTGGTATTGGGTTCGTGTTGTGTTGTCGAGTTGTATACACAATTGCCACCTCTACCTTTAATCATGTTCACAAATATCATCGTTTATATTGGTTGCCAAGAGAAATTGCATCTTGCTTAAAAAGCTCTTTGTATTGTTGCTATGAACGAAGCATCCAAAGTAATGTCTATATGATTTCTGACATGAATATTTTTATTACGTCTCTTTCCAATGACTGTAGGCAGGTGCTCTTGTTCATGTCTACACAGATGGAACTGTTTTAGTTACACATGGAGGTGTTGAGATGGGGCAAGGTTTACATACAAAAGTGGCTCAAGTTGCTGCTTCTGCATTTAATATCCCTCTCAGTTCTGTGTTCATATCCGAGACGAGCACTGATAAGGTATGAAGACTATATGTTTGTAACCTCACATTTGACGTTGTTTGATGTTTTGGGAAGTGATCTTTCTTCTAGAGACTTTACTTTTGTGATGGACACATTTTGTCACTTCCAATGTTTTGAAACGTTTTTTAATCTTTTCTTCTGGTTAAAGTTTGCATTTTGTCCATGTCAATATTCAATTTTTTACAGGTACCTAATTCATCCCCTACAGCTGCTTCCGCAAGCTCTGATATGTATGGGGCAGCAGTATTGGATGCATGTGAGCAGATAAAGGCACGAATGGAGCCTGTTGCTTCAAAACATAATTTTACCTCATTTGCTGAGGTAACATTTTTCTTTGCTTTCTACAAAAACAATTCTAATGTACTTTTTTGGGATAAATTACATTTATGGCCCCTGAACTATGGCAGTACTAACATTATGGTCCCTAAACTTAATTTTTCGATATCAAAATCCTTGAACTTTGCATTGCTGTCCAAATCAACAAAAGTCCGTTGATGAGGGTAAAATAGGGTTTTGACCATAAAAAGAGCCAATGAAGCAGTCAAAATTGTCTAGATCATCATTTTGTTATTTCTTTTTTTGTTGATTTGGTCTTTAATGTTGTTGTAATGTAAAGTTCAAGGATTTTCATGTCAAAAAATAAGTCTAGGAGCCATAATGTTATTACGGTATAGTTCAGGGTCATGGATGTATTTTACCCCTATTTTTTATTTAGGGTAAATAATTATAAGGTCCCTGAGTTTTTACTTAATACACTTGTCAGTGCTTTTGTTTTTAGAAATAATTATATAGTCCCTGAGTTTTTGTGTTCATTAACTCCTTAGCCCTTATGTTTGAGTCAATGGTCAAACTATACCAAATAAATTTCAAAACACTAAAATTACCCTTTACTCTATGTTTTAATAATAAAACATCTATTTTCCTATTTTATGTTTTTTTTCCTCCTTTTTTCCTACATAATCTCTACAATATTAAGTATTTAATTTATTGAATTTTATATAATTATAGAACTTTAATTTAGTAGCCTAAAATTTATTGACTAAAAATGAGTGAAAAATATTTCAAAAATTATCAAAATAGAAGCAAAACTATATAAGTTTTTGTAAAAAGCAATATTTATTTATCTCTAATAAATTTTATAAATGAAGAAAAAATATGATTTTTAAATTTTTTATTAATATTTAATGTTAGTTTAAAGACATTATATTAAAAAATAAAAATTTAAGAGAATAAAAATACATTTTTAATGATTAGTATATATAATTATATAAATTTTGGTGTATATATACTTCATAAACTTTATTAAAACTATTTAGATTAAATTTGAAACTAAAAGATAAGTTTTTTTATGTAAATAAAAACAAATGAAAGGACTAAAGAATTTTTTTTTTTTTATGTAAATGAGTTTTTTTTTATTAAATAACTAGGGGCAATTTGGACTTTCATCTATAAGAACAAATGGAAGGACTAAAGAGTTGATTAAAATAAAACTTAAGGACCTTATAACAATATGATGGACCTACTAGTATACTAAGCAAAAACATAAGGACTTTATAATTATTTACCCTTTTATTTATTGTTGAAATTGTATGGGTTCTCACGTTTTTCTGTGTCCGAGTTTATCATTTATATTTATTAGATAGTGTTTGATACTTCAACTACCAGCAGATCTTATTATGTTATTTATTCATGTTAATATGTTATGGTGTCGTTCTCTTATGAAAATCAACTTCATGAATGAAAAACGGTAAAGACTTGGAAATTTGTAACTAATAAGAACCACTGGGGAAATAATCTACAAAACAGGAGATTGTGTTGCTATATGGTATAAGGAAATTTCTAAGTGTAATCTTGTTCATGATAGTACTCTATTTTGTAGCCTTAGATCATCTGTTGAATATCTGGTCAGAAGAAGTTGCATCTTATCTTTATTCTCTCAGTAAGGTCATAGTCATTTATAACCCCAATTTAATTTGTTTCAAACTTGTTTCTTACAGTTGGCGGGTGCATGCTATGTGCAAAGAATAGACCTTTCTGCTCATGGATTTCACATTACACCTGAAATCGGCTTTGATTGGATAACTGGTAAAGGAAACCCATTTAGGTACTACACCTATGGGGCTGCCTTTGCCGAGGTTGAGATTGACACTTTGACAGGAGATTTTCACACAAGGGCAGCTAATCTGATCATGGATCTTGGCTATTCTCTCAATCCAGCAATTGATGTTGGACAGGTAGTTTTTCTTTCCCGACTTCTGATATCGTGCCATGTGTCGTTCAAAATTTTAAGTTGATAGGTAAGACCTAATAATAGCTTTTATTATTATCGCTGATACACTTTTCACGTGAATTCCCCTTGGACTTAAAAGCATGTACAACATAGGCGCAGCTTAACATGTGTTAAAATTGCATTAACAAATAGTGTTGTCAGGATTTAAATTCTCGACCACTTGGTCTAAGATGGTCTAATATCATGTCAAGGAACCATTTAACCTAAAATCTTAAACTGATAGATTAAGGTCCTAGATTAAGGTCCCAAAAATAGTTTCTATTATCTCTGACACATCTTCATACGCGAATGTGCCTTGGGCTTGAAGCATGTTCAACACAGATCCATCTTACCATGTGTTAAAATTCCATTAACATAGAGTTACCAGAATTTGAACACTCGGGAGATTGACTCGGGATAAGAGCTGAAGATGGACATTGAGGAGAAACTCTGCACCTTTTGTAGGAGTACACTTATGTGCTTGTTATTATATCCAACCCAAATCTTTAAGATAGTAGGTTAATTGGTTTTTCCCAATTATATATCCTTCACTCATCTCTTATTCAAATGTGAGATTTCCAATACCTACTCACACTTGCACCCTAACAATTTCCCCCTGAAATGCAAGTCTTCCACATTGAGCCTGGGCTTTGGTCTCTCTCGAGTGAAATTTCTATAATTATTTTTTAATAATGTAGCATTACCAAGAGTTCATCATTGATTCCACAGGGCTACGTCTAGATAAGAATATCTAGGCAACAACTTGGGCTTATCACTGAATTACCATATAACTCCTCTTTCCACATGGAGACCCGAGCATGGGAGCAGCACCTGCCTGCTACATCAGGCTCATCCCGAACCGAAAACTATAGATAGAATAGAATAGGGCTTTGAACAAAATGTTGCAAACTATATGGCATCAACTTAAGTAATGTTTTGCTTAAGGAATCATGTGGAAATATGCATTTGACTTTTTTGCTGTACTCTCTTAACTCATTGCAGGTTGAAGGAGCATTTATACAAGGCTTGGGTTGGGTAGCCTTGGAAGAGCTTAAATGGGGCGACTCTGCTCATAAGTGGATACTGCCGGGTTGCTTGTATACATGTGGCCCTGGAAGTTACAAAATACCTTCCATAAATGATGTCCCATTGAAATTCAGTGTTTCTCTTCTAAAGGTATGCTTTTAAATGCATGGATAACTTGAAAACCGAAACGGTACATCTTTCTTTCCTAATACATTCCTAGGTACTTGTCTATAAAAGTCAATTGTCCCCCTATATTTTGGAAACATTCCATTTACTCCCTAAACTTTTTTAAAGTGATCTATTGACCTCTAAATCTATATGGTGGAGCAAACGGAGATTTTGGATAAGTTGAAGTGCGCATCACTTTTAGCAAATTCAGGGAGCAAATAGATCATTGTAAGCAAATTAGGAGGTTAAGAGGCCTCTTTCATAATGTTCAAGGAGTCAATAGAGTACTTTAAACATGTTAAGGGGGTAGATAGGTCGTTTGCTTAGTATAGGGAGTACAGAGGCCTAGAGATGTATGTGGAGAAGAGATGGCAAAAGTCTTTGCTTCTTATGAAGAAGTTTAGAATTGGCCTAGTAAAAATATTATCAAAACATTAAATAAGGCACAAATCCGATATAGTTTTTGGGCAAAATGATGTATTTTTTTTGTCTGTACTAGGCAAATTTATTTTGACTTTTCCCTTGAACTTTGATTTGGTGAGATTTTTAGCCCTTAGATTTTGATTTTTGTTAAAATGTAGCCCTTATGGACAAAATCATGACACTTGGCATTCACAAAAATATGCGCCTTAATGAACAAAGCCCTAATACATATATAGCCCCTCCAAGTTGGCCATAATATCAATTGTCCTTCCAAACTTTGAAACCGACAAATTAACTCTTTAAATTTGATTAAAGTGACCGATTACCCCTTTGAATTTGTTTAAAGTATTATGGGCTTCAACTTGTCCAAATCTTCATTTGTTCTACCACGTAGGACTTAGGAGGGTTAATGATGTCATTTTCTGCAACTTCAAGGAACTAATCTGTTGTTCTCAAAGTTGGAGCTATAGATGTATTAGACCATGAACAAAATTCTGATTCTCTTCTTTTTGAATGTGGGTAATGTGCGTGGCATTCAAAGTGTGATGTTTATTTTCATTAAGAGATACATTTATCAAAAATCAAAATCCAAGGGTTAAACCGCACCAAATTTGAAGTCCACGGTCGAAAGTCATTGATCAAATTCAGGGACCAAAAATATTGTTTTGTCTAGATCAGTTTGTTGGATCTTTGTCCTAATGTTATACAGAAACAGACACAGAAAACTGAAACCAGAAAACGATATTTGTAGAAAATATAGGAAACAGAATCGTGGAGGAAACAATGTTGGTACAAGTTTCCGAGAATTTTAGTTTCAGAAGGTTTCAGAAACATGAAACACTTTGAAATCAATGTTTCCGTGCAGCATAGTTGAGCCTTTGATTAATTAACATCTATGTTGCATGGAAACTCCTCTTTAGTAGCGTTTCCGCCTTTGGTGCCTGTTTCAGTTTCGTTTCTGATTCGGTTTCCATTTATGTTTCCTACCTATGTTTTGGAAACTATGTTTTAGAAATAACGTTTTTTTTTCTGTTTCCGTGTCCTACAATTTCGTACAACATAGATTATCAAACATTTAATTTGGTTAATTTTGTGCATAGGGTCATCCAAATGTGAAGGCTATACATTCATCTAAAGCCGTTGGGGAGCCACCATTTTTCCTTGCTTCAGCAGTATTTTTTGCCATAAAAGATGCTATTATGGCTGCAAGATCAGAAGTTGGACATCATGAATGGTTTCCTCTTGACAATCCAGCAACACCTGAACGCATACGAATGGCTTGTTTAGATGATTTCACAGCACCATTTACTAACTCCGATTACCGCCCCAAGCTTAGTGTTTGATCGCTCATTAGGACCTAGTTTAGTCGGGTTCTTTTGGGGTTATAGTTAATGGTTCTTTCTGAATTCCATCTTTACTACAGAACTGGACACACGAACTCTCATCCGGATCCTCATGAATGAAATGATTAAGATACATTAGTTCTTTTTTCTTTCATAGATCGTTAGAACTTCATCTGGGTTTGTTGGAATCCTACCGAGATATCCATTAGAGATCAGAAATCGTTGAACAACGAACAAGACGTTCCATCACTCTGTTTCTTTCCATTTTACACTTGTATATCTCATTGTACATTATTCTGAAACTGCATTGCTATATCTTCTAAGAATGCAGAAGGGTGTTAAGTAGTGTCATTAGCCGTTATATAACATATATGTACCGTATGATTATATATATATATAATATAAATGTAATAAAAATAATAATTATGTCACATATTGACTCTAAAATTTGTTATGCTTTTATCCAAATGCTGAATCTGTAACAGCTAACTACTTTTCTAATCGATCACTAATTGAAGAGAAATACGTAGAAAGCAAGAACAGAATGTCAAACATACAGTAATTTTCACTTAGTCAGTGATTGACCAAGTGAATTTGGTCATTCACTATTACCTATGATGATTTTCATTATAAAATTTTAATAAGTTTAGATCTAATGGTACCACTGATTAAATGGAAATCTTCACTATAGAATTTTAATAAGTTTAGATCTAATGGTCACGGGCCACTTATTAGGTGAAAATCACCTGTCAAACACAATACCGATCAAAGAACGCACTTTAAAAAACATGTGTAAAATAAAAATAATACAAGAAAAAAATGATATAGAAAATGATAAAACTTTAAAAATACAGCACGTGTGAAAATAGCACAAGATACATGTCGGAAGCCGACCTCTAAATATGACATAATCCTCTTATCTTAATAGGAGGATAAGAGGATTGTGTGAAAATAGCACAAGATACATGTCGGAAGCGGACCTCTAAATATGACATAATCCTCTTATCTTAATAGGAGGATAAGAGGATTATGGCAAAAGTTCTTTCAAAAAAAAAATTATGGCAAAAGTTATTGACATGATCTATTACTTCGGCCCATAAATTATAGGGTAAATAATTTATTAGTCCCCCAAGTTTTTACCTAACACATTGTTTAGTCTCCTATTTTGAAAAACATATTTTAAGGTCCCTATCTTTTGCCAATATTAACCTTATAGTCCTTTTATCTATTTTTTTAGATTTTAAATCGAACATATCTTAGCTTTTAAGACAACCACAGTATAATACAAGTTGATTATGTTACTCTGTTATTCGATATATATATGTTTATGCTAAAATATAACGATTACGAGTCTAAAAAAACTAGACAAAAGGACCAAATGGTTAATATTGGCAAAAGCTAGGGACTTTACAATGTATTTTTTAAAATAGAGGGACTAAACAGTATGTTAGATAAAAACTAAGGGATTAATAAATTATTTACCCTAAATCATATAAGTCCAATATAAATAGATGAGTCAATCAACATCAAGCACCCTATCCATTAAAGAATCTAAAAGGACAAAAATTCATACCAGCAGCCCACAATGTATAAAAATAGAAAGTTTGCCCATATATCGTAAAAAAAGCAAAAAATTAATCTCCTAAAGGAAACAAAGTTCTCACTCCTCTCATCCTCTTTATCCGTATACTCTCTCTAACTTATATTAATTTTAGGAATAAAGATCAAATTTGACTTTAACTTCTTTTCTAAGAAGTGTAATTTTAATCTTAATGTATGAAATGAAGTAAGTTTAACTCTAATTTGAATATTGTTATTTACCGCCCCCAAATTACTTATCACCGTTCCAATTTAGATAATTTTACTCTTTCTATAAAAAAAGTTCAAAACTGAAAAATTTGAATTAAAAAAAAAAAGCGAAATTTGGCCAAGGTGGATCCAGCACCCACCCAAGCAATGGATTGGGCGGATCCAACACCCACCCAGCCCATTGTTTTATTTTTAGCGATGAAAAATGATATATTGTTCCATTTTTTTGTGATCAAAATGCAAAATTTTTCAAACAAAAAATGCAAAATCGCCACAAAAAATACGCATTATTTTCATGATTTTTTGACTGAAAAACGTAAATTTTAATGTTTACAACTCGTAATCATACATTTTCGGGGTTTAGGTTGTCACACATTAGTTATTTTCATAATTTCAATTATTATTGTTTGGGTTTGTGATTTTGGAGAGAGATTTTTTAGTTTTTAACCAAAATTATGAGAATGGCAAAAGTGTCCCAATGAGCGTGGTAACTAGTAAAAAGGGGCGGTATTTAACAATTCACTTTTTACCTTTATACTATCAAAATTCTGAAAATGTTGGTTTGGTTGTTATTTAAGTGTCACATCAAACTTCTCAAACAAATTTGTATTGAAACATTTTGATTGATTATTTGTAACTGTATTAATACCACAATAAAAGTTTTAGACACTTTTGATAATTTTTTATGTAATTAATTTATACATCGCATACTTAGTTGTTAGCATTTTAACATGTTTTTATTTAATTGTGTTTTTTTATAAAGATTTCTGTAACTGTGTTAATAACACATGAAATTCCTTAGATATAAGGGTTAAGGTGCAAAAATACCCCCAATATTTTGAGTAATGAGCAATTTTACCCCTAACGTCTAAAATGATGCAATTTTACCCCTAATGTTTGTAGCCAAGAGCAATTTTACTCCTAACGTTGATAAATTGGATCAATTTCAGACACTATTATAAAATACAGTCATTTTTTTTCTTTATTTTGCAACAATTGCATATCAATTTATTCTAAAAAAAGGATATAATGTTGTTTGTAATTTAATAATAAAATTGGAGATATATATTTATAAATTCGGTGAATTTTTTGAATTTTTTTGTCTAATTCGTACAAAAGAAAGTATATTTCAAATATTTTTTTCTTATTTTTTTCACATCCCAACATATGTTTGTGATTTGTTACTGATAAAATAACGCATGTGTTTAGTATAGATGACAAGATTCATGACCGAGAAGACAATTTGATGAATTACTCTCAAATTAGCCCAATTTATCAACGTTAGGGGTAAAATTGCTCTTGGCTTCCAACATTAGGGATAAAATTGCACCATTTTAGACGTTAGGAATAAAATTGCTTCTCACCCAAAACGTTAGGGGTATATTTGCACCTTAACCCTAGATATAATTGATGTTTGAAAGTATTCGGAGTCAAATTGGACCCGCCTCGAGAACCGAAACACTCACCTTACCCCTAATACTCAGTCACTAAGTTATAAAAATTCAACCAAACTTTCATGCAATATAGATTCTGCCTTCATATGGATATTGTTCCTGTAACGGTCCTGTTTCAAGTCATGTAACTTGAGATTTATTTAGAGGCAGGCTAGTGGAAAGCACAATTTTCATTCTTACTTACTTAAGAAATTATTACAAATTGGAAATATTAAAATTAAAGCAAAGTAAAATAATTAACTGTATGCTAAAATAATGAAGAAGAAGACTACTATATAAACTGCAATTCCTTAGTGCAATCCAAGTCTCAAAACCCTAATTCAATTGGTAAATGGCAAACATTTGGCGACACTACTTGGTCTTGTATTCCGCGGTATTGAGCTTCGTAGCTAATATGGTCTCCACCGACGAGTCTTATTATCCATCCCCGACACCTTATATTTACAAGTCACCACCTCCACCGCCACATCACCACCACCGGCACCACAAGTCACCTCCACCACCATCTCCGTCTCCTCCTCCGCCGCATTACTACAAGTCTCCTCCACCTCCACCCCCGTCGCCTTCACCTTCACCTCCTCCATCTCCATCACCACCTCCACCTCCACCTTATCTCTATAAATCTCCACCGCTTCCGTCTCCATCCCCATCCCCACCACCACCACTCTCTCCCCCACCTCTTCCATCTCCGTCACCACTTGCACCCTATCTCTACAAGTCCCCGCCACCTCCATCTCCATCACCACCACCTTATTATTAGTAGTTAGACATCCGCACCACAAAAGTCATCACTGTCCGATTTCTCGGTTCGAGACTAGTCAAACACCATTTTAGGTGGATTTTCTTCTCTAACTTAAAGTTTTCTGCATGCATTAGGATTCAAACATGAAATCCAGCTTAAACGACGTAAATTCCTTAACCACTCAAGCCATCTTAATTGGTTTTAATGTATTACTTCATAGTTCATTATGAGACGATAAGAAAAAGCCTCGTTTTGGCCCTTAATTAATAGTTTTTCTTTATAATTATCATTATAATTGGTTGTCATTTGTTTTGCCACTATCATATATATGTTGCCATAAACAAAAGATTAATCCGAATATTGCTATATATTATTGTTAATTTTAGTTAAATGGTTGAATATATAATCCATCAAATTCATACATGTTCACAAATTAACGAGAGGGTTACTATATTATAAATTATAATCATAATTCTTATGTTAAGTTTTTAAAAAAATCATATTAAATTTAACTAATTTTAGAAATCTAAAGACTCATTCCCTATACATAAATGGATAATATGTAATAGTCATGAATAAAGTCAAGGTCATTAAAGGATATGTGTTTTTTTTCTTAACAATTACAAATGAGAATATCTACTCTATCAGAAACATGAGAATATCTACATGAAACTAAAATTATTTTTGGAATTTCATTAAGCAACAAATTAGTTTTACATAAAAGAAGAAACGAAAATAATACTTGCAAAAAAATAAAATAAAATTATTGTTGCATTGCATAAAAGAAAATCAATAGTACAATAAATATTGATTAGACAAAAGAATTCACAATGGATCTCCCTTTTAACCTTATTGCACACAATGTAAATCATCAATAAATAGTAAAACCTTGATATGGAGAACTATTAACTCTCATTTGTTTTGCTTCAATGTCATTTGATAATGTCCTTAGAGAGGTTTGGAGATGGTGGAGACATAGTATGGGGGAGGAGGAGAGTGAGTTGGAGGTGGAGGAGAGCTATAGTAGTATGGAGGAGGTGGAGACTTTTCTGGAGGTGGAGGAGAGCTGTAATGGTATGGAGGTGGTGGAGACTTCACCGGGGGTGGAGGAGAGTTGTAGTGGTAAGGAGGTGGTGGTGACTTCTTAGGGGGTGGAGGAGAGTTGTAGTGGTATGGAGGTGGTGGAGACTTCACCGGGGGTGGAGGAGAGCTGTAGTGATATGGAGGTGGTGGTGACTTCTTAGGGGGTGGAGGAGAGCTGTAATGATATGGAGGAGGTGGTGACTTCATTGGGGGTGGAGGAGAGCTATAGTGATATGGAGGTGGTGGTGACTTCTTGGGGGGTGGAGGAGAGCTATAATGATATGGAGGAGGTGGCGACTTCACCGGGGGTGGAGGAGAGCTGTAATGATAAGGAGGTGGTGGTGACTTCTTAGGGGGTGGAGGAGAGCTGTAATGGTATGGAGGTGGTGGTGACTTTATTGGGGGTGGAGCAGAGCTGTAATGGTAAGGAGGTGGTGGTGACTTCACCGGTGGTGGAGGAGAGCTGTAGTGATATGGAGGTGGTGGTGACTTCTTGGGGGGTGGAGGAGAGCTGTAGTGATATGGAGGTGGTGGTGACTTCTTAGGGGGTGGAGGAGAGCTGTAGTGGTATGGAGGTGGTGGTGACTTCTTCGGGGGTGGAGGAGAGCTGTAGTAGTAAGGAGGTGGTGGTGACTTCTTAGGGGGTGGAGGAGAGCTATAATGATATGGAGGAGGTGGTGACTTCATTGGGGGTGGAGGAGAGCTATAGTGATATGGAGGTGGTGGTGACTTCTTGGGGGGTGGAGAAGAGCTATAATGATATGGAGGAGGTGGCGACTTCACCGGGGGTGGAGGAGAGCTGTAATGGTAAGGAGGTGGTGGTGACTTCTTAGGGGGTGGAGGAGAGTTGTAATGATATGGAGGTGGTGGTGACTTCTTAGGGGGTGGAGGGGAGCTGTAATGGTAAGGAGGTGGTGGTGACTTCTTAGGGGGTGGAGGAGAGCTGTAGTGATATGGAGGTGGTGGTGACTTCTTAGGGGGTGGAGGAGAGCTGTAATGGTATGGAGGAGGTGGCGACTTCACCGGGGGTGGAGGAGAGCTGTAATGGTAAGGAGGTGGTGGCGACTTCTTAGGGGGTGGAGGAGAGCTGTAGTGATATGGAGGTGGTGGTGACTTCTTAGGGGGTGGAGGAGAGCTGTAATGGTATGGAGGTGGTGGTGACTTCACTGGGGGTGGAGGGGAGCTGTAATGGTAAGGAGGTGGTGGCGACTTCTTAGGGGGTGGAGGAGAGCTGTAGTGATATGGAGGCGGTGGTGACTTCTTAGGGGGTGGAGGAGAGCTGTAATGGTATGGAGGTGGTGGTGACTTCACCGGGGGTGGAGGAGAGCTGTAATGGTAAGGAGGTGGTGGCGACTTCTTGGGGGGTGGAGGAGAGCTGTAGTGATATGGAGGTGGTGGTGACTTCTTAGGGGGTGGAGGAGAGCTGTAATGGTATGGAGGTGGTGGTGACTTCACCGGGGGTGGAGGAGAGCTGTAATGGTAAGGAGGTGGTGGTGACTTCTTGGGGGGTGGAGGAGAGCTGTAGTGATATGGAGGTGGTGGTGACTTCTTGGGGGGTGGAGGAGAGCTGTAGTGATATGGAGGTGGTGGTGACTTCTTAGGGGGTGGAGGAGAGCTGTAATGGTATGGAGGTGGTGGTGACTTCACCGGGGGTGGAGGAGAACTATAATGATACGGAGGTGGTGGTGATTTCTCGGGAGGAGGTGGAGAAGCATAAACGTAAGGCTTATAATCCGCCAAAACCGAAGTAGCTACAAAGCAAAAAACTAAAGCATAAATCATTGAAGAAAATTGTCCCGGATACTCTCTCCGGGTTCCCATCCTTAAATATGATGTTGTGTTGTATGTTTTGTATCTTCAAACTCAACTAAACCTCTTTATATAGTGATCCTTCATCATATCATGGATATAATAAGCATGTTTATTTAATGAATATATTACATATAACAGGCTGGATTATACCATTAATGTACTACCAAATCTTACTAATCAATTTTTATATTTATCTTGTCTTGCGACTTATTATTATTGATGGACTCCCACTACTTGTTGTATATATATAAAATTGAAAAAAATGAAGAAAATGTCAAGGTTTGTGGATTTGGTAGATGAAAATTGGGTTAATTAGCATTTTTAGTATAATTTTAAGGGCAAACCGGATTTTTAGTATGAAAGAATATGTCAAAATTAAATTCCTTACCAAATATGATCTAAAATGGAATGAAAAAAAGTCTTTTCAAAATATAAATAATGGATTGTTATAACAATAATTGATTGTTGCTTCTAACATTGCAAATGCTGTAATTAAAGGGAGTTGCTAATTTCTGATATAATTAATGAGGTTATTAACTAGTCGAAAATCCACCAAATCAAGATTATAAAAAAAATTAGACGTTAGTCGGATGGACAGAGCTCTCGAGATTATCGGAGATTAACCTGATTTGTATTTTTATATATTTTATTTGTTAATTAATAAATTGTTAAATAAATATAATTAAAATATGTCTTATAATATTTAAATATAATAATATAAAATTATTTAATATAGAAAAATACATATATTTAAAGCGTATATCTTTAAAATGTATAAACATTAGTATTTTAATAACAATACATTGAAACAACTCAATAAATAAAATATAATGTTCACAAGTAGTATAATTTACCATAGCTTATGAAACAATATTAATATCATGAAAAGAAGTAGAAAACACAATTAAACCAAAATATCTAAAACTAATAAAAACAATTCACCGAATAACCATACAATAATGTTCAAAAGTGAATTATATATATTTTTTCAAAAGTGAATTATAATAAAGAAATATTTTTCTTTATTAAAAATGAACTCTCTTTTTTTCATCGTCGCTTAGGTGGTCTAGGTGGCGACTAATCAGCCTAAACGGAGCCGATGCAGCTAAAAAATTAAATAAGGGCAAAAAAACTAAGTGGGACTAATTGGAGAAAATTGAGACGGATTCTCGAGCATCTAAGCGGACTTAGACGGTCTAGGGGATCTCGAATAATGCACACAATGCACTGAGTTATATAATATTATTTAATTAATTTATCTTTATTTTTATTGCATCTAACAATCTAATGAACTTAAATTATGGTTTGATAGACTGTAGGGTTAAGCTTGTCCGTCAATTGAATCTTCATTCATCTAAAAAGTTTTCGATTAGCTCACTGTAAAATATAATACGACGTTGTTTGTTTTGCAGTTAACGAGAAATTTCTTAATAACCCATCACGTTTGATCTTATTGCCTCCAGCATTATGGTTGTTATTGGTGCTTAAATTATTGTATTATTGGTTCTCAAATGAGTAATTTCCCATTTCTTTTTTGTGTCCATCTATCCTTTCTATTCTACTTTAACAATGGCAGAGCTTGGAATTATATGGTACAAATTTAGATGATTAGATTGGTGATTCGACGATAGCGAAGGGCTGTGAAAAAATGAAAAATCAATACCATTTTGGTATATATTTTAATTATATTCAATTAAAATATAAATAAAACAATTTAATAATAATTCATATTAATTCAATCTATATAGTATAATAAATTTATTTCCTAACTTAATTCATACCTTTGTAACATAATATCTATTTTCTAATTCAATTCAATATATAATACTATAATAAATTAATTCTCTAAATATCAAATTCAATCTTCAACACAAAAATTCTAAAGCAATTACTTATCATTATATTAAAATAATTTTAAATAATCAAAATATTAACTCTAAATTTATAGACCTAACATATAAAAGTTTCAATCAATTAAAATTGACACTATTTCTTCTTAATTTGGTTATAAATGAATATTATAATTTAAATAAAAACTCATCAATAATGTCATAATCACGGATTTAAAATTTGAAGGACTCCATACAAAAAAATTATATTAGTTTATACTGTGACATAATAGAAATTAACATGATCAGGATCCATCAAATCTTACCAATGGATTTTAGAGGCCCTAGTCAATAAATATCAAATAATAAAACAAGTATGGAAGTAGGATCAAATTTAACTATAACGTTTCAAGAGAAGTGCAGATTTAACCCAAACTTATAAAATTGTGCAAATTTAAACCTAAAATTTCCAAGCAATATCAATTTTAGTCGAACGTTATACAAAATTTGGTTTGACCGTTATTTAACTGTCACATCTGACTTTTCAAACACTTTTTTCGATAAATTGAAGTAGTTTTGTACCTTTTTTTGTAGTTTTTTATAACTATATTAATAACACAGTAAATATTTTAGACAGTTTGACAAAAAAAATTGTGATTAACTTATTATATGTAGCAGATTTAGTTTTTAGCATTTTAACGGAATTTTTGTAATTTTGTTAATAATACACTAATTCGAGCCTTCTTATAAATTGTTGCGATACTAGTTTATAATTTTTATTTTGATTTTGTAAAAATACTCACCATAAAAAATTTGATCGATACAGGTTGTTATGTAATTAACTCAATAGTATGAGTAAATTAGTGAAAATTAATTGTGTCCTAAAATATATTGTAACAAGTAAATCGATATATATTAGTCATTTTAGATTGAATATATATTAACATTTTGGTTTCAAGAAAAAATTAAGACTATAAAAAAATAATTATTAAAATTATATAATAATAATAATAAAAATTAAAACAAAACATATATAAAAAAGGGGAAAGTACGAAAATAATGTTTCTGGTTTGCTCAATTTGCAAGCAGAAGGATGTGGTTTAAAAGTTTAGAAGGTCTGTGGTATGTTTTATTTATAAAACAAAGTATTACAATTGCACAATTACGTTCTGATTACAACCAAAGAGATTTTTATCTTAAAAAAAAATTATTCTTACATATTAGTAAAATATAACCCCCTGAAATAAACAACTTACTAAATCGAAACAATAAATAATATGGTAGAAATTTACGTTTTTTTTTTACTAATTTGTCAGTTTATGAACTAAATTGATATTTAAATTTATTTACACAGTTGCAATTTGATTTGGGATATGTGTTTTGTCAAGATATACATGTAACTGGGAAAAAAAATTAAAAAACGCCATTAATTGTCATCAATTTCTTAAAAGTTTAATTTTAAATACTTTGTTTTGTAAAAAAAGCATACCACATACCTCTATTTGCAAACTTTTAAACCATGGACTTCTATTTGTAAATAAGGCAAACCGCGAGTATTTTTTTTCGTAAACCCTATAAATAAATAAGAGAAAAGAACTTTATATAATAATAAAAAACATATACGAGGAATAATTAAGAAAATTAGAAATAAAAGAAAATGATTTTTTTTAAGAAAATAAAATAATATATTGTCTTTTGTACGAGTTGGAGAATTTTTTTTCCAATATTTCATCGAATTTATAAATATTAGTTTTCAATTTTATTATTAAATCATAAAAAAATATGAAATCTTTTTTAGAACCATTGGTATGTGCAATTGTTGTATAATAATAAGTAAAATATCTATGTTTTCTAATAATATCTGAAATCGACACAACTTGCCAATGTTAGGGGTAAAATTGCTCTTAGCTACCAGCGTTATGGGTAAAATTAAAACATTCTAGACATTAAGAGTAAAATTATTCCTAGTTGTAAACGTTATGGACATTTTTTCACATTTTTCTTTTTATAATTTTATCGTTGATTAATTTAAAACATGTCCTAGACATTTTAAATCCGAACAGCAACAGTTCAATATAATTTTACCAAACACTAGTAATTAAACAGCTAATAACAAACAGCTAACAACTTACTGCAAACAGCTAACAGCAACCGCAACAGCTGTTAGCTAACAGCTCAACCAAACAAACCCTTAATCTTCACCTTTTCTATTCGGGAATAAACGTGTAACCACATAAGTTGGTTTTTTTTTTTTTTTAAATTATCCTATATCTTTTAGAAAAAAAGAATGGCTGGTGTATAACTTATTTATGATGCCTTGACTTTGGTAATGCAATGGAAAATGTCATTTTTTTAGTTAAATTAAATCCACAACTTCCAAGTGTTTGCTTCTCGTGATTAATTCTTGTTGAATTTGGATTATTTATGCTAAATTATATACTTATTGAATAATTCTCGTCATTAACATTCGATAATTAGTGTATGTTTTAGTGACCAATTCAAGTGTTACCTATTTATTTGAAATTTATGTTTTATGATTTAATATGAAAAATAATAATTTAGCTTAAAATAAAAATATTCAACCCCATATGAAATGGCCCGTTCGGTGGCTATTATTTTTTAAACAGTTCACTAGTGGTTATTATTAAAAATATTAGTTGGTAGCAATATCTTCAAAATATATAATTTCAATATTAAGTAATTATTTAACGTTTCTAGCTAACTTCTAATCAAACCATTGTACAAAAGGTACAAAGATTAGAAAATCTTTTTGAATCTCTAGTTGTACTACAAAATTCTTTACCAATAATAGTGACCAAGTAATATCAAATTTAAGAATTGAAAATGGTTTTTTTTTATTAATGATCTTAAATGTTAGGAATATGGATAATAACAAATTCTTTTTCGAGAACACAATGACAAATGCGGAATAAAAAACACAAAATAAAGGAAATAAACAATAAAGAATACAAGCTTAGGTTTAACGAGGTTCATCTAAATATAGCTACTTTCTCAGAGCTATTGCATAACCTGATTTCACTATTTGTGAGAATATATATAGATTTTAGGCCAAGCTTCCAAACTACAGATATCAAGAAGGTTGATTCGTATTCTCCACATTCAAATAAATAAGGTCAATATGACTCTTCGTACTTCAGAACGATGTTCAACGAATGTTCCTTAAACCAATAGCCAAATAAATCTACACATGAAAACATGTCGATTTCCAACAATTTTCCACTTAAAGACTTATTCCAATTAGTCTTCACGGCTTCTGAACAATGCACACCACCTATGCACATCAATGCAATAGCTTAAACCTCTTTCTCAAGCTTGAAGACCAATTGAAGTTGCGTGCAGCTTCAACTTTTTATCAGTCACTGTCTTTGTAAACATATCAGTTGGATTCTTACTTCCAAGAATCTTCTCAAGCATCAAAACTTCATCTTTTAATGTTGACTTAATAGAATGATACCGCATCTGAACGTTCTTTGTCCTACCATGCAAACTCAGATTCTTTGCTAAATGGGCAGCACTTTGGCTGTCACAATGTAGGACATTTGAGTATTGTTTGTGTCCCAATTCTTTGAGAAATGATTGCAACCAAATCATCTCCTTGCTAGCTTCTGTAATTGCAACATATGCAGCTTCCTTAGTTGATAGAGTCACGATCCTCTGCAATTTGGAAACCCAACTTACAGCTATTCCATCAAGTGTGAAAACACCACTAGAAGTACTCTTCGTAATATCTAAATCAACAGTCATGTCTGCATCAGTGTATCCTTGCAAACCAATACTTGATTTTTTGAAATTGAGACAATAGTTAGAAGTACCGTTCAAGTACCTAAAGATCTATTTCATTGTTTCCCAGTGTTGTTTTCTCGGATTGCTCATGTATCTACTCACAACTCCCATTATATGGGCTAAGTCCTGCCTTATGCCTACCATAGCATACATGAGACTTCCAATAGTTAAGGCATAAGGAACTTTTTCCATATGAGCTTTCTTATCTTTTGTCGAAAGTGACTGCTGAGCAACCAATGGAGTACAAATAGTTTTCGCACCATCCATGTTAAACCTACGCAAAGCTTTCTTTACATATTTTTTTTGGGATAACTTCACAGTACCCTGCTCTCTATCTCTTCAGATTTTCATTCCAAGGATTTTCTTTGCAGCTCCTAAATCCTTCACGGCGAAATTTTCTGATATCTTCTTAAGCTTATAATTTCCCTCTTATTTTCCCTTTCAATCAACATGCCATCTACATAATTGCTTCGTATCAAATAAATAAGGTTAAGATGACTCTTCATATTTCACAACAAGATTCAATGCATGTTCCTCAAATCCAGTGGCGAATACAGGATTACTCAGTTGGGGGGGCCGATTTTACATGTGCGTTCGGGAAATTTTTTTTTTGCTAAATCAAATTTATTTAATTTTTTTATATATGCGTGTTATAATTTGAATGGTCAATAACCAATTTTAAGTATTAATGTACAATTTCTCAAAATTAAGCTAGATTTCGTTTAATAGTCCTAACAGTAGAAAAATTGGATTTAGGGAAGGCTGAACATGTAAAAAAAATTAAAAATTTTGATTTCATTTGGCCTACCAGGCCAAAAAAAAATTAATAATTTGGATTTAAGGACACCTAAGAGGCAAAAAAAATATTTAGAAATTTGGATTTATGAAGGCCTAACAGGCAAAAAAAAAAAAAAATTAGAAATTTAGATTTAGAGAGGCCTAACATGCCTAAAAAAATTAGAATTTTGGATTTAGGGAGTACCTAATAGCTCCAAAATATCAATGTTTTGAAAACCGAATAGGACGTTGAACCGGTGAGACAACTGGTTCAAAGTTCAATAGGTTCATCCGATTGAACCAGACTGGTTCAACCGAATAACAATATATATATATATATATATATATATATATATATATATATATATATATATATAATCATGTTTGATTGAATATAAAAATAAAAATTTCATGCATATCCATTCAAAAAAAAAAAAATTCATGCATATAATAAACAATTCTTATGTTCGCCCCTCCCCGGATAAAGAGATCCTGCTAGTTGGCTGGAGTAAGCCTAGAGAAGGGTTTGTTAAGTTGAATACTGATGGCTCCTGCCTTAGCAATGGCAGAATTGCTGCTGGAGGAGTTCTTCGGGATGCTGGTGGCAATTGGATGGCGGGGTTTATCCATAACTTGGGGACGGGCTCCTCCTTTTCTGCGGAGCTCTGGGGTATCTTGTCAGGTATTAAACTCGCCATTCGCATGGGTGTTAAAAAGCTCTCGGTGGAATCTGATAATCTGGAGGCTATTAACAGGATTTCAGATAGCCAGGCTGTTTGTCTGAAGAGCCAAAATCTCATCAAAGCTATTTTGAGGCTTCGTCCTGCCTTTGAGTATCTTAATTTCTCCCATATTTTTAGGGAGCAAAACCGCGTGGCGGATCGCTTAGCAGCTGCTGGGCATGGGAGAATGTTAGGTGTTTCTACCCTATCTGTCCCTCCTTCTTTTCTTTTGCCTTCTCTCCTAGAGGATAGGATTGGAGTCAGCCTTCCTAGACTGATCCCGGTGTAGGTTTTTTGTTAGTTTTGTTTTTTTCCTTTCCTTTCTTACCAAAAAAAAAAAACAATTCTTAAGTTAACATATTAATTAAAAATAAAAAATGCATACATATAATATAAAAATTCACACATTATAACCAATTCTTAATTTACCACATTAATTAAAAATTCACACATCTAAAATCAAACCCATAGTTTAACACAATAAATTAAATTAAAATTAAATAGGATGTTCTACTGTCTAATCTTTTAGTTTTTCTTTAATTCAATATTTTTTTTTCAAAAAATGGCAAAAAACCAGGTTCAATCCGGTTCACTGGTTCAATACCAGTTCGCGGTTCGACCCTGATTTAATGCGGTCTGATATAGTTAAACCTATATAGTTAAAACCGGACCGGACACTTGACTGGTTCGCGGTTCGACCGGCTGGTCCAGTCCGGTTTTCAAAACATTGCAAAATATTGAAATTTTGAATTTTGGACAAACTTAACACGTAATAGGATATATTTAATTTTTTTATTAGTTCAATGCTAGTTTCTAAAAAAATTATAACATTTTTAATTTTTTTTGTTTTTAGTTTTAAAATTTTAAAGTTTAATTTAGAAATTCAGTTCTTTGAGTCTCAAAAATAAAAAATTATTTTTATTAATGGAAAAGACATGATAAAAATGAGTTCAAAAGTGTTATGAAAGTAAATTAATTAATTAATTAATAATTGTTGTCCTCAGATTAGACTCTAGCAAGTGCACTAGATACAAGTTATAAAGTGATAAGTGAGTATCGTCTCCATAGGGATTGTGATTCAAATCAATATTAGAAATCGTTGCTAACCAGTGTGTGTCACAACAATGTCTTCTTTTATCATTGATTGTTTGATGTTGGTTACTTAACAATTCAGGCAGACTGATGAAACAAGAAAATGAACTAACTTTTCAAAGATTTTAGAGAATAGAACAGGCTCGACATAGCCGAACACGGTGTGCTACGTCTTACAACATTCCATGAATACAAGACAATGCCAATGAAGCCAAGGTTTCAGTTTGAAGTGAGTTTGAGTCAACTTTCGTGTGTTCTCAAACTCCTAAGATTTACTAACACCTTTAGTGTCCTAAAGATACGTTCTTTCTAGCATTAAGAACAAAACTGCATTTCTAGATGAGAAAACCCTTGACACAACCTTCTAACTTGTCAGCTTCGAAGTTGGGAGATCAATAGAGATATCGGTGAAGATGAAAGCAGTGTCCTATCATTCATCTAACACATACATAAATGCCTAAGCATGAAAGTTAAATCCTCATTGACCACAACATTGGCAAAATACTAAATATTCATTAAAACATTGTAACACTCACATCACCGGGTCGGCCAGGCTGTGCCCGTTCAAAATGGACTACTCACTCATATCGAGCAGTGAGCAGTCGATGGTTCTTGATACAGCTTGAGACTCCATGGGAGCTCTCTTCTTTCTTCTATTCTACTTGTCTAAAGAAATTACTAAAAATCCGAACTACTAAACTTTTCTCTGCTTCACCTACTTAAAGGGAAAGACATAGGCCAAAATCGGTACAACTTTCGTACCCTTTCTACAAAATAAGTCAACTACCAACTACGACTAAAATAAACTAAAATGATTAAATTTCGATTAACCCTTGAACACTCAAGGGGGTGATACTTCAAGTCATCTTGCTTCTTTAGGCAATCCCATCGCCACACACTTTCACCTGCCGCTCTGCCACTTTCTCTGCCACTGCCACCACGATCTGTCGCTGTCCGTCATTGGATAGTCCGACGTTTGACCGCTGGATACAAGTAAGGCTCCACTCCTCTTGGCTTTAGCAAAACAAGCTGTTTTCAACGAGTTTGGCATTTATCTTTGCTTATCTGCACAAGGACAGTAATTAGCCCTTATTTCTTACCAAATGACATAATAAAACACCGAAATTTCCTTATAAATACTATGTTAAACTTAGTCAATTTCATGCCTAACAAATACCCCCAAATTGAACCTTTGCTTGTCCTCAAGCAACAAATTGTAAGAAGGAATCAGACAAAGAGTTAGGAATGAAATTAGTCTCAGGGAGTGAGAAGCAGGAATACAGAAACACAGAATGCTTGGCATAATGAGGAAATGAACAGATGCATGCTGAGGTTTCATCGAAGAGCTAAAGCTTATTTTAGAAATCGTGTCCTTTATGCTCAAGAAATTCCTTAAATCTTAAAATTTGGACGTCCTTTTTCACTAGGAGTCACCAACTGCCATACATGCCTCACTAAGGAATGGAACAATTCACTCACTCTCGCATGGCATCTTTTTGCCATAGGACTAAGAATGCGATTTCACTCCTCAGCTCAGACACCACACCCTTAGGGTGCGAGTTTGCCTATTGGTCCCGAATCTAAGGTTCAAAGTTCCTCCAGCCATAGTCCAAAGGACTTTATAGAGGTTGTAATGTTCAGGCTTAGGCTCTGGTTTGACAGTGAAAGGCTATTTCAGTGTATGCATTCTGTCTTTTTGCAATTTTATTTAACATACGCAGCCTATAATGATTGCTGTTTACACACTCTTTATCTACACAACCTGTTTACTCATAACCCAGTACTCTTTTGAACATTTATTAAGGTTCCTTCCTCCCCTCATTATATTCCCTAGTTCATTCAATCTTTTCCTTAAACATTGTTTGCTCAATTGCTTATTTTCGCATAACCTAAGCACGTGATTTTTATTTTCAACAATTGGCTTTTCGACGCATAAGACAGAACTCATGGTGTTTTAGAGTTATAAGTGAAGGGAGAGGGCTATCATTCGTGGTTTTTCAGAAAGAGCATGTCATGGCTCGACTTGGTTATCCTAATCATTGGGGTGCAAAGCACATGTGCCTTTTGTGTAGCGGAGAGGGTAACTAAATGCCTTTTTCCTCCTATGACGGTCAGAACTAATCACCGTTTCAACAGGGCACCAAGGCAAATTCTCCCTAAAGATAGTGAGCGCTGGCCCACTCATAAAAATTAATGCATAGCAAAGATGCATTTTAAGGCTCAAGTTCTCACTATTTTTGAGGAAAATGCAGTAAGGCAATGGTTACTAATTTTGAAAGAGGAATTAAAAATTTCAAAATTCTTGGAACTTCCTGAAATTTAGGGACACGAGGCGCAATCAAGCGAGTAACACTACCATTACACCAAAGCATGCATAGTTTGTTCTTTGATTCCTACAGAACACCGAACAATTCCCTAGACGGAGCATACACAAGCGGAGAGAAAAATATGGAAACAAACAATAATTACCAAGGACTTGTGCAAAAATTCTCAAGGGATATTTGTTCTACATGAAATTACTAATTTAACAAACAGATTAAAAGCATTTATCATGTTATTTCCGTAATAAATTGTGACACACACAATCCCCACCCCCAAAAATAATAAAACATTGTCCTCAATGTTATAAATCACGGCAGCAGATTGTTAATAAAACAGGCAGACCATAACATGATAGAGTGAGGGTGTTAGTGGTTACCAGATGCTAGGACAGCGACTATCGGTACAGATCAGGCATGATGGGAGAGAGAGGAGTTAACCTCTCTATCCACAGGGGCAGGAATGCCCTCCTCTTTCGAGGAGGCAGCAACATTAGCCTTAACATTAGCACTGGCAGGTGTTTCGGGCATTTGTCTTACCGGACTTTTTACAGAGAAACCAGAAGGACTTTTCTTGGCATGCTCCTCAATGCAAAGGCTCTTGAGCATATCGATCTCGCCTTGTTGCGACGCGTATTTTCGCTCCATGGCGAATATCATCTCACGGTTTGCCAGATTCTGGGCAAACAGGGCGTTGAATCGATCCATTATATCCTCGCTGGACAGCTTTGCACACTTCTTATAAAAATCTAAGTCCTTTGGCTTCTCGACTTGCTCGGAATCTGACGACACTGATACAGTAGGCTCGCTTTTCCTTTTTCGGCTCTCAGTCTGCCGAGATGTAACAAAGTCAGACATCTAGACCCACTTTCCGTTCACCAGTTTTCCGAATAGCATCTTTTGGAGGCTCTTGAGATCAATCGGGTCAGGGAGATTCACAATCCTGAGACGAGAGCGGTCTTCTGGTTTAAAAACCCCGATTGACTCCACAATCCTGGTGACAATGCTTCCACAACAGATGATCGGCGAGTTTTTCTTGGAAAAAGCGCTGATGTATTCTCCGAACCAGAATCCCAAATTCATTCTTGGCCCAACTGCCATACTCCACAACGCGGTGAGATCTGCATGTGGCATGGTGGCTTGGTTTTCCCGGGCGAAGATTGTACCGGAGATCAACTTGTGCAAATACCGAACAACGTAATCATCGATATTGGACGCCTTGGACGAACTGCCGTCATAATGTTTCTGTCCTGAAAGTGATTCCCAGAAGGCCACAGGGTCGAAAACATCAGGCGTTATGGTGAATGCCTCTTTATAGCTCTCAGATTCTAGATCGTCATCGTCGGCAGCACCTAGCATCAGGTTAAACAGGTTAAGCGAAGGCCTCTGGGAGTGACCCATGAGCCTGAAGCTAAATTTTCCCTCTTCGTCAGGTTCGGTTATCTCAGCGTTGTGCTTAAAGGTGGCCAAGAACTCGAGTGTCAGTTCTCGATAGGCAGGTTCCGTCATTTCAAAGAAACATTCAAAATGCCCGGCCTTCATGAGGGTGCGCACACGGTCCTCGAGCTTCAGCCTCTTTAGGGTTTCCCAGCAAACTGTTCGGATGGGTCCGAACTGAAGTTTTGCTAACTCATCATAGTACGCCTGTACAGAGGCGTCTTTAAACTGGGAGAGTTTCTTGACCAGCTTTTCATCCGGGACAAAAGCCACAGTGCTCGGCTCCGCCATTTTTGCTTTTGCTTTTTCTTTCTTGGAAAATCCCTCTATTTTCACGTTTTTGCCCGAGCCTCGGGTTCTCATTTCGCTTTCTAGTTTAAGTAGGGTTTTCCAGTGGTACAGGGCACAGATCATGAACTGCCTTTGTGAAAAGAAATTTCAAAGAAAAGAAAAGAAATATGGTGAAAGACGGACTGAAATGAGATAAATCTTCTTTAAGTAGGGGAAACGAGGCGTCTTCTCGCCAATCTGTCATTATGAGGTCGAATCAGAGTCGGCCACCTGAACAGATTGGCAGAAAGGCGCGTATTTTCGAATTAGAACGAGGGGTGATGAACGGTCAAGATTTGATTTTAGCATTTATTTCCCCCTAACCGTTCAATCTTATCGAGGAGAAAAACAGGCGGTATGATTGCCTATGGGCATAGGAGTGGACGTTCCACTTTTTCCTAGCTTTTAATTAAAAAATTTTCTACCGCCCTAATTTCTTCGATAATCCCTTCCCTACAAAACAGGTACAATTGTACTACCATACCCATTGAAATGAGTTTTAGGTTTTACAATTGTGCCTGGCCAGAAGATATTCATCAAGAAGCAAAATTCAACACATTTGACACAAGAATAAAAATAAAAATAAAAATAAAAATAAAACTAAATAAAATGCAAAGTTACTTGTGCTACAATTGGTGTTTGTAGCGGACACCCTGTTATCGTGCTTTTACTGACTTGGGGGATCCTGGAAATGAACAGTATCGATCTTCCTTGTGTGATCGTTCTCTAAATATGGTTTTAATCTTTGCCCGTTCACCTTAAAAGGATCACCCCCGTACTTGAAAATTTCAATAGCTCCATGTGCGAATACACGGTTCACTATGAATGGTCCTGACCATCTTGACTTGAGCTTTCCTGGAAAGAGCCTCAATCGTGAATTGTAGAGAAGGACTTTTTGTCCCTCATGAAACACCTTGTTCAGGAGCTTTTTGTCGTGCCACTGCTTGGTCCTGGCTTTGTAATTCACCGCATTTTCGTACGAGAACAGTCTGAATTCCTCCATTTCGCTCAGTTGTAAACTTCTCTGTTCACCAACAGCTTGTGTCTCAAAATTTAAAAATGTTAACGCCCAAAATGCACGGTGTTCCATTTCCACCGGCAGGTGACAAGATTTCCCGTATAACAAACGAAACGGAGACATTCCAATCGGTGTTTTATAAGCGGTACGATATGCCCATAGAGCATCATCGAGCTTGTTTGCCCAATCCCTCCGAGAGTTGCCAACAGTTTTCTCTAAAATTCTTTTTATTTCTCTATTGGAGATCTCAACCTGTCCACTGGTTTGTGGATGGTATGGGGTGGCAACCCTGTGTGAGACTCCAAGTTTCCCCATTAATTTTTCAAATTTCGCATTACAGAAGTGGGTCCCTTGATCACTGATGATCGCTCGCGGGACCCCGAATCTTGCAAACAGCCTTTTCAGAAATTTTACTACCACACGGGCGTCATTGGTGGGACTAGCCATTGCTTCGACCCACTTGCTCACATAATCCACAGCCACTAAGATGTATTTATTTCCTAAGGATGTCGGGAATGGTCCCATAAAATCTATGCCCCAAATGTCAAAAATTTCGCACACAACTATGTTGTTGAGGGGCATAGCATTTCAAGCCGAAATGTTGCCAGTTCGTTGGCACTTATTGCAAGTGCTAACGAAGGCATGTGCATCCTTGAAAAGAGTGGGCCAGAAAAAACCTGATTGGAGAACCTTGGCTGCGGTTCGGCTTGCGCTATGGTGTCCTCCGGCTTCACGGTTATGACAGTGGCTTAGAACATCCTGTCCCTCTTCTTGCGATATACATCTTCGAATGATTTGGTCCGCGCACAACCTGAAAAGGTAAGGGTCATCCCAAAAGTAATATTTGACTTCGGAGAAAAACTTCCTTCTTTGATTCGTGGACAGGTTGTGTGGCTTGAGCGAAGTTGCAAGGTAATTAGCTATATCGGCGAACCATGGCACAGACTGTGCCGCATATAGATGCTCGTCAGGAAACCTCTCAACAATTTCTGCTTGTTCCAAACTGCCCTGGTGATCAATCCTTGACAAATGATCAGCTGCAACATTCTCCGTTCCCTTTTTATCCTTAATTTCCAGATCAAACTCCTGGAGTAATAACAACCATCAGATCAACATTGGCTTAGCATCTTTCTTCGCGAACAAGTATCGCAACGCTGCGTGGTCTATGTGAACAATCACCCTGGATAACACCACGTAGGGCCTGAATTTGTCGAAAGCATACACAACCGCAAGAAGTTCCTTCTCGGTAGTTGTGTAGTTCTGCTGGGCCTCGTTTAATGTCTTGCTTGCATAGTAGATGGGCCGAAACTTCTTTTCAATTCTCTGTACAAGAACAGCTCCCACACAATTATCTCTTGCGTCGCACATCATTTCAAAAGGTTTCTCCCAGTCAGGTCCAGCTAGTATTGGTGAATTGATCAGTTTGCTCTTCAAGAGTTCAAATGCATGTACACAGCTTGCGGTGAATACAAATTCAGCTTCCTTATGAAGTAGGGCAGACAAAGGTAGTGCAATCTTTGAAAACTCTTTGATAAACCGGCGATAGAACCCTGCATGCCCCAGAAAACTTCGCACATCCTTTACATTGGTGGGCACAGCCAGCTTTTCTATCACCTCTACTTTAGCTTTGTCCACTTCCATCCCTTTTTCTAAAATTTTATGCCCAAGGACAATTCCTCCCGTGACCATGAAGTGGCATTTCTCCCAATTTAAGACCAAGTTAGTTTCCTTGCATCGCACAAGCACAGCTTCGAGGTTGTTTAGACAACTATCAAAAGAGTTTCCATAGATCGAGACGTCATCCATGAATATTTCTACTGTTCGCTCCACCATGTCATGAAAAATGGACATCATGCATCGCTGAAAAGTGGCAGGAGCATTGCACAGGCCGAACGACATTCTTCTGTAAGCATAAGTCCCATATGGACACGTGAACATTGTTTTCTCCTAGTCCTCACAATGAATTGC
This sequence comes from Euphorbia lathyris, assembly GCF_963576675.1. Classification (NCBI taxonomy): domain Eukaryota; kingdom Viridiplantae; phylum Streptophyta; class Magnoliopsida; order Malpighiales; family Euphorbiaceae; genus Euphorbia; species Euphorbia lathyris. Next base: position 16,452,341 of record NC_088910.1, on the reverse strand, counting down.
GATTTGGTTGTATCCTGAATATCCGTCAAGAAAACAGTAGAATGCATAGCCCGCTAAATGCTCTAGCATCTGATCAATGAAGGGCAGCGGAAAATGATCCTTCCTTGTCGCCTCATTGAGCTTCCTGTAATCAACACAAACTCTCCATCCTGTGATTGTTCTTGTGGGCACCAACTCATCTTTCTCATTGAGGACTACTGTCGTTCCTCCCTTCTTTGGCACAACATGAACAGGGCTTGTCCACACACTATCGGATATTGGGTAGATAATTCCAGCATCGAGAAGCTTGATTACTTCTTTACGTACAACCTCCTTCATGTGGGGATTTAATCTGCGTTGCGGCTGGACCGTTGGTTTATGCTCCTTTTCCATCAAGATTCTGTGAACACAGACTGCCGGGCTAATTCCTTTTATGTCATCAATTTTCCACGCGATTGCAGCCTTGTTTCTTCGCAAAACCGCCATGAGTTGCGCCTTTTGATCGGGAGTCAACTTTGAAGATATGATGACCGGACGTCCGCTGGGTGGTTCAAGGAATGCGTACTCGAGATGTTCAGGCAGTGGCTTCAATTCTGGTTTAGACACATGCACAGTTGGTACCTCTGGTGGTTCTTGATGAGTTGGAACAGTAGGGTCGAATGGAGGTGCCGGAAGGTTGGACTCAATGGAACAGCCTGTTCCCGCGCAAATGTTCACCTCTTCTCCCAATAAAGTTTCTAATGTGTCCTGTTCCTGCAAAGTGGAAAGACTTTGAAAATCATCTAAGAAACAGCATGTGTCATCATTATTATTCGCACGCCTCATAGCCTCGTTCATCTTAAAGATAACTTCTTCCCCATTAATTCTTAAAAATAAGCGCCCCTCAGCCACGTCTATCAATGCCTTCCCTGTTGCTAAGAATGGTCTTCCTAGGATGATAGGAACATGCAAGTCTTCATCTATGTCCATTATAATAAAATCAACGGGTAAAATGAATTTTCCTACTTTTACTAGCACGCCTTCCACAATCCCCCTAGGGTAGCATACGGAACGATCAGCTAACTGAATAGACATGCGAGTAGGTTGGGGTTCTCCTAGTCCAAGTTTTGCATACACAGAATATGGTATGAGATTTATGCTAGCCCCTAAATCACACAGTGCATTTTCAATATTTAGTTTTCCAATAGAACAAGGTATCGAAAAACTCCCTGGATCTTTTAGCTTCTTGGGCAGCTGCTGCTTGTTTTGGAGTATTGACGAACAATCTCTGTTGAGTTGTATCATGGAAATGTTCTCTAGTTTCTTCTTGTTCGATAAGATATCCTTGAGGAATTTGGCGTATGTCGGCATCTGTGCCAGTGCTTCCACAAAAGGAATGTTTATATGTAACTTCCTTAAGGTATCCAGCACCTTCGAATTCTGCTCTTCCAACTTCTTGTTGATTAGACGCGTTGGATATGGCACAGGTGGAACATACGGTGGTGGTGGTTTATACGTTCTTCCCTCCTCCTCTTGATCTGGCTCACTTGCATGGTTAGCCTTCCTTGTTTCTTCATTTCTAGGAACAGCCTGTTCCTGTTCTCCTTCAGCTTCTTTGGACATTCCTGCACACTCAACGTTCTTATCAGATAAAACCACAGGTTGAGTTTCCTTACCAGACCTTAGGGTGATTGCCATGACGTCGCCTTTAGGATTTGGCTCTGTATTGCTCGGCATTATCCCCTTTCCTTTTGATGTGGACGCAACTATCTGGTGAACTTGTGTTTCCAGACTCTTGATTGATGCCTGCGTCTGTTTCATGAACTGCATCATCATTGTTTTCATATCTGGTTCGACATCTTCCTTTTGTGGCACAGGTTGCTTATAGTGCTGATGAGGTTGTCTTTGGTAATGTCCTCCTTGCTGTTGTTGATACCTAGGCTGATCTTGATACTGTGGTGGTCCCAGCTGGTCTGGTTGGCCTGTCCATCCAAAATTTGGATGGTTCCTGGTTTCAGAGTTGTAAGTGTTAGAATAACGGTTAGACTGGTTCCTCTGATTGTACCCTGCGTAGTCGCATTCAGCCCGTGTGCCTTTTTCTTGCTTAACTCCGGGACAGTTGATATTGAAATGAGCTCCTCCACAAAAACCACAACTGTCATTGAATGACGGTTCATTGAATGGCGGTTCATTGTGAATCGACGATACATTTATCTTTCCCAGCTATCGAGTAAGCTGTTCTACTTGGCTTGTCAATTTCGACACGACATCCTCGTTTCCTGTCCTTTTCCCTTCACTTCTGGACGAGTGCCAGTTGTAACTCGTGCTGACCACTTTCTCTATTAGGTCATATAAAGCTTGTGGCTCTAAATCTTCGGGGTTACCATTCGCGATAGATTCAATCTGGATTTTGTAAACGTTGGTCGCGCCATTGTAAAAGTTCTGCATTTGCATCCACATAGGGATACCATGATTTGGCACCCTTCTGAGCAGCTCTTTGTACCTTTCCCATGCTTCAGCCAGCGACTCATCTTCGTCCTGTATGAAGCGTGACACTTCATTTCGTAGCTTGATGGCTTGTCGAGGCGGAAAATACTTCATCAGAAAAGCTCTTGCCATCTCTTCCCAACTCATGATCGTTCCCGGCTGCAAATTTCGCAGCCAGGTTTTCGCTTTATCCCTCAGGGAAAAAGGAAACAGCTTCAATCTGATCACGTCGTCAGAGACACCCCTGTTCGACCTGAATGTGTTGCACAATGTGATGAATTCTTGAAGATGCCCATTTGGATCTTCAGATTGAAACCCATTAAATTGCACTGAGGCCTGGATCATTTGTATCATGGACCCTTTTACTTCGAACATGTTGTTCCCCTCGTTAGGCAACACGATACACGATGAGTGTCCCTCGGTAGTTGGCCTGGAGTAGTCTCTGATTCTCATAACAGGAGGGTTATTGTTTTCTCCTTCTTCTTTTTGGTTTGGTGGAACTGGCTGTTCTGGGCCTTCCTTTCCAGCCATTCTTCTTTCTCTTTGCCTTTCTCTCTGTCTAGCACGTCGAGCTCCCGCTCTGTTTCGTCTACACGTTCTCTCTAATTCGAGATCGATAGGAAAAACAGGAGGTGCAGCTCTACGCATGAACGGGTAATTAATTTCTTTGTTCCTGCACGCCTTAACACACAGATTAAAAACACCATGTTTTACAGAAATTTCAGCTATAAATTTGTTGCTCTCAATCCCCGGCAACGGCGCCAAAAACTTGTTGTCCTCAGATTAGACTCTAGCAAGTGCACTAGATACAAGTAATAAAGTGATAAGTGAGTATCGTCTCCACAGGGATTGTGATTCAAATCAATATTAGAAATCGTTGCTAAACAGTGTGTGTCACAACAGTGTCTTCTTTTATCGTTGATTGTTTGATGTTGGTTACTTAACAATTCAGGCAGACTGATGAAACAAGAAAATGAACTAACTTTTCAAAGATTTTAGAGAATAGAACAGGCTCGACATAGCCGAACACGGTGTGCTACGTCTTACAACATTCCATGAATACAAGACAATGCCAATGAAGCCAAGGTTTCAGTTTGAAGTGAGTTTGAGTCAACTTTCGTGTGTTCTCAAACTCCTAAGATTTACTAACACCTTTAGCGTCCTAAAGATATGTTCTTTCTAGCATTAAGAACAAAACTGCATTTCTAGATGAAAAAACCCTTGACACAACCTTCTAACTTGTCAGCTTCGAAGTTGGAAGATCAATAGAGATATCAGTGAAGATGAAAGCAGTGTCCTATCATTCATCTAACACATACATAAATGACTAAGCATGAAAGTTAAATCCTCATTGACCACAACATTGGCAAAATACTAAATATTCATTAAAACATTGTAACACTTACATCACCGGGTCGACCAGGCCGTGCCCGTTCAAAATGGACTACTCACTCATATCGAGCAGTGAGCAGTCGATGGTTCTTGATACAGCTTGAGACTCTATGGGAGCTCTCTTCTTTCTTCTATTCTACTTGTCTAAAGAAATTACTAAAAATCCGAACTACTAAACTTTTCTCTACTTCACCTACTTAAAGGGAAAGACAGAGGCCAAAATCGGTACAACTTTCGTACTCTTTCTACAAAATAAGTCAACTACCAACTACGACTAAAATAAACTAAATGATTAAATTTCGATTAACCCTTGAACACTCAAGGGGGTGATACTTCAAGTCATCTTGCTTCTTTAGGCAATCCCATCGCCACACACTTTCACCTGCCGCTCTGCCACTTTCTCTGCCACTGCCACCACGATCTGTCGCTATCCGTCATTGGATAGTCCGACGTTTGACCGCTGGATACAAGTAAGGCTCCACTCCTCTTGGCTTTAGCAAAACAAGCTGTTTCCAGTGAGTTTGGCATTTATCTTTGCTTATCTGCACAAGGACAATAATTAGCCCTTATTTCTTACCAAATGACATAATAAAACACCGAAATTTCCTTATAAATACTATGTTAACTTAGTCAATTTCATGCCTAACAATAATGGTAACATAGTTTTATAATTATTGAAAAATAAAGGGTAATTAATTTATTAGTCCCTATATTTTGACAAAACACACTGGTTAGTCCCTATATTTTCAAAAACACATGGTAAGACCCCTTACCTTTTTCGCAGTGAACTGTTTAGTCCTTCCGTCTGTTTGTTAGATTTTTTTTACCGTTTATGACTTCAGAAATGACGAAATTACCCTTTACTATTTACCTTCAAACTTCAGAAGAGGAAATCCAATTTAGAAGAAGAAACTATTTGTATGGAGAACAAGAAAAAAAACAGACCCAATGCTTACAAATTTGAACGATTAAGAAGAAAATCAAGAAGAAGAACACTCAAAGTTGATTTCAGATGCATTAGAGTTTAAAGGAAAGGAAAATAAAGGAAAAGAAGAACGCAAATCCAAATTGACTAACAAAATCTTCATGAGAATCTATGGCAGGGACTAAACAGTTTACCGAGAAAAACGTTAGGGACTAGACAGTTCACTGAGAAAAACGTTAGGGACTTTAGTGTATGTTTTTGAAAATATAGGGACTAAACAGTGTGTTTAGTCAAAATATAGGGACTAATAAATTAATTATCCAAAAATAAAATTTAAATAAATAAACACTTTCTAAAATAAATTGGGGTTGGGGGGAATTAAACCTATGACCTTTTAAAAAAACAACTATTTTTAACCATCTCATCTATTTTTAGATAATGAAATATTACTACATAGAGTCTCTATAGACTATTAGTAATATTAGGAGGAGCGAAACTACACATAACCATGGAAGTTTCGGCGGTCGGAAGGGCCCAAGAAATCAATAGCCAAACAAATATGCACATAAGAAAATGCAATCTCCAATTTCCAACACTAAATACAAAGAAAGAAATGAACAAATGATTAAAAAACTACATACAAACAAAGCTTGAATTGTACATGAAAAACATTTCTAACACTTAATTAGCTAATTAGGACTTGAAGAAACTACAATTATTAAGCAAGAGCTCAAAGACTTAAGACAACTAATGTAAATCACTATAAGAAAATTACGGATCACCGACGAAATATTTGTCAGTTCCACCAAAGATTAGCATGATCGACGGATCACCGGCGGATTTAACGTAAAGGACCTGTACAAGCAGCATATCCATACTGATTTTCTATTCTAGATTATTTCCGACCAATTTGTCCTTCCGTGATTATTTCTGAAAATTTGAAAAAAACAAATAAATTGATTAAAAAAAAAGTAGTTAATTTATTTAGATGGAAGGCAACTCATATGTACATACTAAAAAATAGTCACTACAAAAAAAAGCCCTTTACTGTCGGTTTTTTTCTAACCGTCGGTAGAGATATTAGCGGCGGTTTTATAAACTGTCACGCGTTGCTACATTTACCGACGGTTTTACTCGGGCGTCGGGGAAAGGTTTTTAATAGGGACACTATCCTAGTGGCGGTTTAAACCGCCGCTAGAATCGATTTTCACAAAAAAAAAATACAGGATTTAGCGACAGAACATAGACGGTAAACTGTCGCTAAAAATTTATTAGCTCAATGAAAAATTTACCGACGAACATTTTGTCACTAAATCTTTGTTCAGTAATGCCACAAAATTCATTTTTTCTGGACTATGTCTAACTGTAGTAAACAGTTATAACCACATACATCATGCCATTCCAATCAAATTTTACAATAAACCTCACCAATATTGTCAATACTAAAACTAAAAGTTATATAATCAACACTAACTTTCATGTCTGAAAAAACATTCCAAGCATCTCTATCAGCCTTACGGCAAATTTTCTTACCCCTATATCCTTCATTATACTTCTGAAAAAACAAATTTGCTCCTTCTCGTATTGAAGGAAGCTTCTCTAGATTGTCTAATCAAACTGTGCAACAAGACCAAATAATCTAAAGCTTAAAAATTGGAAGTGCACTGTAATTTAAATACGAGAAGGAGCAAAGGAACAATGCAATATCTTAAGACAATTCAAGCTCTCAATTTGGGGAGGAATAGTCCTGTCAATTTGTTGTTAATACGATCCCTGTTATGTGAAAACATTTCCTTTACCTTAACGAAAAGAAAACATAAACCAAACGAAATCACAAACCTAATCATAAATCGAAACAAAACTCATACAATTTAGTAAGACCCAACAGATTAGTAACAGCAGTATTACTAATATAGTTATTAAATAATGGTCAAACCAACTTTTTCAAATTTTCGGTAATGCAGGGCTAAAATTGATTTTGCTTGCAAATATTAAGGTTAAATTTGTACCATTTAAAACATTAGGGCTAAATCCTTACTTTTTAAAAAACGTTAGGGTTCAAAACTTTAGAACCGGGAATAAGAGATTATTAGTACAAAAATGTTCAAACTTCAAAACCTAGAAATTAAAACATGCCTGAACACATTAAATAAAACAAAATATGGCCCAAAAAGGAATTAAGCTAAAGAAGAAGATAAAGAGAAAGTGAAAACTAACCCAAATGTTAGCAAGAAAGAAAGGAATCAATTTGAATATACAAAATCTCCTTTACCATTTGGATGAGTTCATACAACCTGCAAACAAACAGCAAAAGCAACCCATGTAAGAAATAAAGGAGATATCTTAGACAAATAAATAGAAGAGAAAAATGTAGGATTTATTGTTAACAGGACAAACAATATAAAGTTCCAGCAGAAAATTTGAGAATAATAGGCAAGTACTCAGCATAAATGGAGAACCATAGTCAAATATTATAAAGTAAACGCTCACTCAGTAGCCGAAGTGTTTCCAGGACCTCAGGGCCAGCAAAAGATTCACTATTGACTGTCTTCACCTGATTGAGCTACTGTACCTGGAACACATTAGCTGTGTAACATTTTGAGATTTAAGTTTGTTTTCCCGTTGGAAATGGGTTTCCAACTGAGTACCTTCCCCGATTCAAAACAAAACAGTGATGCATTTTTTAGTTAACAAAATCAGAAAGCATTTTTCTCAACAAACTAACAGAAAGAAAATCCTTGAATCAACAAATTTATAAAGCGTCTAAGTGAAGTCTTAGAATGTGTACAGTACGAAGTGTTACTATGACAAACTCTGTCGAGTCTGTATCACGAAAAAGATCGCACACTTTTACCATCCTCTCTCTTAGTCGTTCCAATTTGTCAACCTGACAAAATATACATGCATTCTGTTGGGTTCCCTCTTGCCCAAAAACAGATTTGATGGAAGCTGTGGAAGCAGATATCTTTTGCCTAAGCTGCAATAAAATGCAAAATACTCTGAGTCATTTCATATTAATTAAGAAGGAAATCAGATAATAATTATGAGAAAGTTCATTGCAGAGAAGGTGAACAAATTAAAACTGGTCAATTGAGGTAATTGCACATAAGTATCAATATTCTCTCTTTGGAAAGATCCAATATTGGAGATCATTTTTTAACCTTTTTCCCCCTCTGTGTGTGGGCATGTGTCTATCGCACGCACACACACATACACCAACAATTCCTCAATAGATATCATTTTGCAATCTTTGGTTGCTTGATTCAAGTTTTACATTTGGGACCAACCCCAAAGACTAGATTCTTGTAATCAACTATATTAACATGCACGCAAACGCCCTCTCGGATTGAACCCTCAATCTCTTGGTCCAAGAAGCTCTAATACAATGTCATAAAACCATTTAACTCAATAGTCTAAGCTTATGGGTAAGGCCGAAGCATGGTTAATTTTATGTATTATTTATAACAAACATAACACCCATTTTTTCACCAAAATGGTTTAAAAGACAGCTATAGGTTTTCACAATATTGAATTCGAAGTCATACCTTCAATATCTTCCCTATAGATGCATCCAGGAAGTCTGGCAAAGACAAGAGTCGCAACGTATGGCCCTGAAAGTAAATTTAATGAAACTTAACTAAGTCATTTTCACAAATTATCACTACACTTCAACTCACTGCGCCTAGTATCAAAAACTATTCGGGTAAACATGCCATATTGTGCTGATTCTAGAAATTGTATAAACTGCCAAGAGGATCTATAATCAATTAGAAAGAAACAAAAAGGCAGGCTAATGCAGAGTATGCAAAATGAACAAAGTAGAAAAGCATACTTTTGAAATTTCTATAGCTTCATCTAGACCAGGAGGTGGCGTGTCCAGAAGCTCTCCCAATTTCAGCTCTCATATCTTTGTCAATGCACGTAGTTTAAAAAGGTCAGCTGCAGGTACCACAATAAACACAAGAATATCAATTATGAATTCCTTGCAATGGGAGATTCATAACTTGTAATCTAAATTAGTTCTAACCTTGATAATGTGGCCTTATAGCAGAATCAACAATGTACTTCGTTTGAACCTGTCCATTTAACCAATTCAATTCATTCATACCATTCAATCAATAAAGCTCATCAATTAAAAAAATTGAACCTGCCTCAACGATATTCATACCATTCAATCAAAAATTGCCATTTGCTTCCTCCTCCCTCTTCTTTACCATCTCTATTATAGGATGCATATTTCCATCCCTTGTTCCAGTTTCTCTGCTTCAATTTCATCCTCTGTCTTAAACAAGTCTCTGAGTCAATTAATCAATCACATTAATTACTACGTTATTATATATCCTGATAATTAATTAAGGAAATCATTGCCGGAATCATACACTACATAAATGAATACTTCTATCTCCTTTCCTTCCTTCTTTCTCCATCTTTCCAACATTATCTCCAAACTCGAAATCATTGCCGGAATCATACCCTGCATAAATGAATACTTGGGAGTCAGTCTAGGAAACTATGTTAAAATTTACCAATAGATAGAATTCAAGAATATCTGACAAAAACAAAGCAGAAAAATATATGGTTACCTTCAAGTTATCTCCATGAAAGGCATGATTCAAATTCAGGTTTAGGGTATAATTCTTGGACGTACAGAATCTGTTTAGCCAGATGAGTATCAATAACTATCAGTTGAGGTTTTGGACCTAGCCACTGCACAAAGTTCTTTCCTGCATCCAATAAGTCCCAATTAAGACTAAAGATTATAACTTAATTGCCTTAATTAACAGCAAAAAGAAGTTACCATATTGCTTGGTCCATAGTAAAAATGAGGCTGAACTTCATAAAATACTTGATGATCTGATAATTCCATGGAAGTGGCCATAGCTTCTTTTCCAATTTTAACAATATCCTTGGTGTTTGCATGGAAGAAATTGTAAGAAGGTCCTTTTATGCCACCTGCTCTTAGTGCTCTCTGTAATCGTAATAATTAGAATTCTTGTGTTCCAACTGGCAAATTCTAAAATTGCAAAATATAAGAAACGTTAGTTCTACTATATAAACTATAACGTTACCTTTTGAATCACCTTCAGAATAAACCTTGCATTGAATAGGGTGTAGCCCCAGTTGGGCTTCTCATAGACGTTCTGTATCCCCACACTTGCTTTCGAAAAGCCAACGCCCAATGTCCTGCATGCAGCTACTGAGACCAATAAATCATGAGGATTGAGAAGTTAGGTTTGTGCAATCAGAGTTACTCTAAAAAAAGGAATAAGAAGAATAGAGATAAGATTAAGAAGAATAAAATCGATAAGAACAAAAAAAAAAAGCAAAAAAAACGAAAACAGAAAATCTGAAACTTGATTGAAACAATCCATGGTAGGTTACAAGGACTGGAACCTGAACTGGAAGTAAACTGAAGATCGAATACAAGTACATTGACTATGAGAGAGATTAAGAGAGAAAGAGAGAGGATTGAAGGCAAAATGAAGAAACCTGAATAGTGAAATTCTATTTAGGTTTTGTGAAATCAGAGTTTTAATCTACAAAAAGAACAGTTACGAAGAAGAAAACGATTGAGAAGAAGAATAAGAACGATAATTCATACCTCCTGCAGACATGAATCGAATGGGTGGTGAAATCCATAGAGCGATTTGAAGCTGGCGAAGGAAGCTGGCGAAGATTACTAATCGACTTATTCCAAAGATTGAGAGAGAAGGAAGCTGGCGAAGATTAGCTGTATTCCATATCACTTGGACAAACTATGGGCTGCCGTATACTAATGAGTGGGCTTTTTTCACTTAAACCCATAGCGCGGTTTATCCAATATAAAAGTGTTGCTAAAGTCTTGTTTTTTTTTTTTTTTTTTTTGTAGTGAGTGAATTGTTCAATACCGCTCCCAAATTATTAGTTACCGCTTCTATTTGGACTTTTTTGCCCTTTTCATAATTTTGATAAAAAAACTAAAAATTCTTTCTCTAAAATCACAAACTCGAGCAATAATAATTGAAATTATGGAAATAATTGATATGCGACAATCCGAATCCCGAAAATGGATGATTATGAGTCAGAAACAATAAAATTTACATTTTTTTTCTTAAAAAAAATCATAAGCATAATGCATATTTTTTGTGACGATTAGCATTTTTCGTCACAAAAAATTGGAGAATTTTGTATTTTCCATCGCTAAAAAGTCTATGATTGCGCCTAGGCCCAATTTTGGTCTAAGTGGGTACCAGAACCACCCAGCCAATTGGCTGGGCGGATCCATCACCCGCCCAGCCACTGGGCGGGGCGGATCCAACATCCGCCCAACCAATGGCTTGGGCGGATATACCACCCGCTCAAGCCATTGGCTGGGCGGTTCTGGCACCCACCTAGACCAAAATTGGCGTTTTTTTTTCTTCAAAAGGGCAAAATTGTCCAAATGGGGACGGTAAGAGGTAATTTGAAGGCGGTAAGTAGCAATACCGAAAAAATATAATAAAGCACATAAAAAAAACATAACAGATGTCTATAAAAAAAAAAAAACAATCAGAGCAAGATCTAAAAACAAAATTGTTTATATCACATTTTATGGAAATAGAAAGTAATTGAACTATACCAATATTTATTAAGGCTTAGCCTTGAGCAACAGCGAAGTTTCTCTGTGGCTTAATACATCATTTGCGTCTAAACTTGTCCAAAAAGTTTAATTGGCCCCCTGAACTTTCAAAGTGTCTCAATAGCCCTCTAAACTTGCATAAAATGTTCAGTTAGCTCCCTAAACTTGCGCATAATGTAATCAATTGATCACTCGGTCGCAAAAAAAGTAAGTTAAATGTGGAAGATGTATTGTACGAGTCTTAAAAAAAAGTAAAACGACCAAAATCGGGGTATGTAGTTCTAATATTAGAGAAGACAAGTTGTATAGTTGAGCAAGTAATAACTTCATTTTTAATTTATTTTTTAATTATGTAGTAACATTCTAAGATGCGTGAAATACATCTCCCGCACTTAACTTACTTTGTTGCTACCAAGTGATCAATTGATTACATTTTATGCAAGTTCAAGGGGCTAACTAAACATTTTATGCAAGTTCAAGGAGATATCGGGACACTTTGAAAGTCAAGAAGTCAATCAATCTTTTTGGACAAATTCAGAGAACAAATGATGTATTAAGCCTTTCTCGGTACATCGAGAAAGAACCAAAAGCAAGCATGTTTATCTAACCTATGTCAAAATAGACTAGTCAATCCGATATATATATATATATGATAGGGGTGCTTTCAACGTGTAAAAAAAACATTCTCGATAAAACATAAAAATTCAAATTTAAATTGGATTTTTCGAGTGAAATTGCTGTTATGGTAAAATCCCGGAAATTTCTGTATGAATGTGATTTGAAATTCAACATTCAAATTAAATTGTGTTGAATTTTGAACACAAGCCATACAAATTTTGTCAAAGTTCACATTAGTCTTTTTCCCTTTGTTCACATGTAATTTTTGACTTTGATTTCTTCCATTCACATCCCAAAATTTTCATATAAATACCATGCATTGGCATAGGTTTGTGCATCCTCGCAATTGATGTTAGATTGCTAGTTTTTGAGTGATATTCTCCAAGAGAGAATTGTGAGGTTTTGGGTGTATTGGGGTTAAAGGTTTTGAGTGTTATTTTCTCCATTCTTTTGTACCACTTTTGTCTCTCTAGTGGAATAATTTTCGGTCTCCTTCGCCCGTGGAGTAGGCACACCGCCGAACCACGTAAAAAAAAAGCACACCGCCGAACTACGTAAATCTTTGTGTCATTTACTTTATTGTTCTGCTTTTATTTTGTTGTCAATTTATTTGCCCAAATTAAATATTTCGTTCCGCTGTGGGGTTTTCCCTAACAAATTGGTATCAGAGCCACTTAATATTTATTTTGGGATCTACTATGGCGATAACAAAATTTGATATCGAGAAGTATGATCGTATTATTAGCTTTGCCTTATGGCAAGTCAAGATGAAAGCTATTTTGACACAGAACGGATTGAGCAAGGTGTTAGCAGACGAGTTACCTCCCACGATAACAAAGGAGAAGAAACAAGAAATGGAGGAGAAAGCTCTAGCTGCCATTCAGTTATGCTTGTCAAACGAGGTTCTGCGTGAAGTCATCCATGAGAAGACTCCTAAAGGCTTATGGGAGAAACTTGAGTCTCTCTACATGTCCAAAAACCTCACCAGCAAGTTTGTTGTGAAACATCGTCTTCACATGCTCAATATGGCGGAAGGTACATCCCTAAAGTCACACCTTGATAATTTTAGTTCCATTTTGCTGGATCTGGAAAATTTAGATATTAAATATAAAGAAGAAGATAAAGCTCTTATGTTATTACGATCTTTACCGCCGTCTTTCAAAAATTTCTTGGAGACCATGATCTACAGTAAAAGCACTCTAACTGTAGATGAGGTTAAAGGGTGTCTATTTTCAAAAGATCTAATAGACAAAGAGCTTTCTGGTGATAGAAATGGCCCTGCAGAAAGTCTGGTTGTTATAGGGAGATCTTCTACAAAAGATCCCAACAGCAACAACAACAATCGATCGAGATCAAAATCAAAATCTAGATACAGTAATGTGACATGCAATTACTGTAAAAAGAAAGGGCACATCAAAGCTGAATGTTTCATGCTACAGAAGAAAAATAAAGAAAAGGTTCATAAAGAAGACAATCATGCCGAAGCCAGTGTTGCTGAAGATGAAGTAGATTGCGAAGTTTATGCCGTGTCCGATGATGGTGCTAGATCTGGACAAGGGTGGATCCTTGACTCTGCTTGCTCATTTCACATTTACCTTCACAGAGATTGGTTCTCCTCTTATGAATCAGTAAACAGAGGAGTTGTGTTAATGGGCAACGATTCTCCTTGTAAAGTTGTTGGTATTGGTACCGTCAAAATCAAAATGCATGATGGTATTGTCAGAACCTTGACAGATGTGCGGTATGTTCCTGACATGAAGAAAAAACTTATCTCTTTATCTGCTTTAGATGACAATAATTGCAGATTTTCTGGTGGAGATGGAGTCTTGAAGGTTTTGAAAGGTGCTCTAGTTGTAATGAAAGCCAGAAAAGTTGGAAGATTGTACGTGTTACAAGGTTCAACAGCCACGGGTGTTGCTGCAGTTTCCTCTTCCATGCCTGAGTCAGAAATTACCAAATTGTGGCACATGAGGCTCGGCCACATGAGTGAGAAAGGCTTGTCCATGTTAAGTCAACGAGGTCTCCTTTGTGGTCAACATACGTCCAAGTTGGAGTTTTGTGAGCATTGCATTTTTGGCAAACACAAACGAGTCAGTTTCAACACTGGTGTTCATCAAACAAAATGCACTTTGGATTATATCCATTCAGATCTATGGGGGCATGCACGTGTTCCTTTAAAAGGTGGCGCTCGATATATGCTTACCTTCATTGACGATTACTCCAGGAAGGTTTGAGCTTATTTCTTGAAGCAGAAAAATGATGCCTTTGCCACTTTCAAGCAATGGAAGGCCTTGGTGGAAAACCAGACTAGTAAGAAGATCAAGCGTCTCCGCACTGATAATGGTCTAGAATTTTGCAATGATGAATTCAATACATTTTGTAAAGATATGGGCATCTCCAGACATCTCACAGTTCCAGGAACACCACAACAAAATGGTGTAGCTGAGCGGATGAACAGAACTCTGTTGGAAAAGGTTCGTTGTATGTTATCAAATTCTGGCTTATTTCAAGACTTTTGGGCTGAAGCAGCTTTAACAGCTTGTCATTTAATGAATCGTTCTCCGTCTGCTTCAATTAATTGTAAAACTCCTAAAGAGGTATGGTCTGGAAAACCAGCTGATTATTCTGATTTGAGGATTTTTGGATGTCCTGTTTATGTTCATGTGAATGATGGAAAGTTGGAGCCCATATCTAAAAAGGGCATTTTTCTCGGCTATCCTCCTGGTGTAAAGGGATATAAAGTTTGGCTTCTTGATCCCAAGTCACCAAAATCTGTAATTAGTAGAAATGTTGTATTTAATGAATCTGCCATGCTTAATCCAAAGGAGTCTTTAGTCACTTCTAACACCAAGATACAGAATTCTGATAAGCAGGTGGAGGTGCAAGTTGAGGTGGAGAACTCATTCTCTCCATTGAATGAACAATTGACAGAGTCTACCGAAGTAGAAGAATCTACAGCTATTGAAGAGGAGCATCCAGTTGCTAGAAGCAGGCCAGAAAGAGAAAGAAAACAACCTTTAAGGTTAGCAGATTATGTCACTTTTGCCTGTGTTGCTGCACAAGAGACTGAAGGAGTTGGCGATCCTTCAACATATTCAGAAGCCATGTCCGGTGATGATTCTGGAAAATGGTTGATAGCCATGCAAGAGGAGGTGGAACCTCTTCACAAAAATAAAGCGTGGGATTTGGTGAAACCGCCAAAGAACAAGAAGATTGTCGGTTGTAAATGGGTCTTCAAACGAAAAGATGGCATTCTGGGCATTGAAGATGCTCGATACAAGGCACGATTGGTAGCTAAGGGCTATAGTCAGGTACAAGGAGTTGATTTTAATGAAGTTTTCTCTCCTGTTGTTAAACATAGCTCTATTCGTGTTTTGCTTGCATTGATGTCAAAACTGCCTTCTTACATGGAGAACTTGAGGAGAAAATCTATATGCAACAACCTGAAGGTTTTAAAATCGAAGGCAAAGAAGACCATATTTGCTTGTTGCGGAAATCACTATATGGGTTAAAGCAGTATCCTCGACAATGGTATAAGAGGTTTGATTCCTTTATGATTAGGCATGGTTATTTTAGGAGTCAATATGATAGTTGTGTTTATTTCAGAAAACTTCTAAATGGCTCATTTGTTTATTTGTTACTCTATATTGATGATATGCTTATTGCTGCCAAGGATATGTCTGATATCAACAGATTGAAAGCAGAGTTGAGTAGTGAATTCGAGATGAAAGATTTGGGAGCTGCCAAAAAGATTCTTGGTATGGAGATCTATAGAGATAGAGCTGCAGGAACACTTTGTTTAACTCAGAGAAGTTTTGTTGAAAAAGTGTTGGAGCGATTTGGCATGAAAAATGCTAAACCTGTAAGTACTCCACCTGCTGCTCATTTCAGACTTTCTACTGATATGTGTCCATAGTCCAAAAAGGATATTGAATATATGTCACATGTACCTTACTCTAGTGCGGTTGGTAGTATCATGTACGCGATGGTTTGTACTCGTCCTGACATTTCACATGCAGTTAGTGTAGTCAGTAGATATATGTCCAATCCTGGTAAAGATCATTGGAATGCTGTGAAGTGGATTCTGAGATATTTAAGGGGTACTACTAATGTTTGGTTAAAATTTGGAAGCAGTGAAAATATGGTGGCAGGTTATGTTGATTCAGACTATGCAGGTGATCTTGACAGAAGAAGATCCATCACAGGTTATGTGTTTACTCTTCGTAGCAGTGCCATCATTTGGAAAGCTACTTTACAACCTACAGTCATATTGTCCACTACAGAAGCATAATATATGGCTGTAGTTGAAGCTGTAAAAGAAGCTATTTGGCTACGAGGCTTGGTTGGTGAGCTCAGTTCAAATTTACAGAAGATTGTCGTTCATTGTGATAGCCAAAGTGCTATATATTTGACGAAGGATCAGATGTTTCATGAAAGAACGAAACACATTGATGTGAAGTACCATTTTATTCGAGATATTATTTCTGAAGGAAATATAAAAGTTAGTAAAATTGGTACTGCAGATAATCCAGCCGACATGATGACGAAGCCTCTTCCAACGACTAAGTTCAAGCATTGCTTGAACTTGATTGGTATTAGCAATAAGTGAGCTAGCCCGGAAGGGCATTACGGCGAAGGAAGACCTTTGGTGAAATTTCAAATCAAGGTGGAGATTTGTATGAATGTGATTTGAAATTCAACATTCAAATTAAATTGTGTTGAATTTTGAACACAAGCCATACAAATTTTGTCAAAGTTCACATTAGTCTTTTTCCCTTTGTTCACATGTAATTTTTGACTTTGATTTCTTCCATTCACATCCCAAATTTTTTCTATAAATACCATGCATTGGCATAGGTTTGTGCATCCTAGCAATTGATGTTAGATTGCTAGTGTTTAAGTGATATTCTCCAAGAGAGAATTGTGAGGTTTTGGGTGTATTGGGATTAAGGATTTTGAGTGTTATTTTCTCCATTCTTTTATACCACTTTTGTCTCTCTAGTGGAATAATTTTCGGTCTCCTTCGCCCGTGGAGTAGGCACACCGCCGAACCACGTAAATCCTTGTGTCATTTACTTTATTGTTCTTCTTTTATTTTGTTGTCAATTTATTTACCCAAATTAAATATTTCGTTCCGCTGCGGGGTTTTCCCTAACCATTTCTACTACAAAGGCAGATATTACCCTACATAGATATAAAACCATTACATCATAGATTGCTTAAAGAATGAAGCTATTAACTTTGTTATAGAAAATTTTGGGTTGTTTGATATTTTTTATGTTTTTTTTTGTAACACAATCTCACACCTCTGATTTGGAGATGTACTACCAACTTTTCTATTGGTAAGTAAATCTTTTATTTCCATTTTTTTTTGTTGTTGTTGTGTTTTGATTAGTCTTCAAATCAAAGCACATTTTCAAATTGAGCTAGATAATACAGTGGCCTCCCAAATAAGAATTAGTCAGTTAAAAAAAAAAAGCGGTCCGGTCGCACTACGCGTCCCCGCTGAGCGAGGGTCCCACCACAAGGGTGTACTGGAGGTAAGTCTTCCCCTACCAATTTATTTGGCAAGAGGCCACTCCTAAGACTCGAAGCCGTGACCTCTTGGTCAGACGACAACAACGTTTACCGTTGCGGCAAGGCTCGCCCTTTCAGTTAAAGTGAACTGAAAATTAAAATCTCATTATTTATAGCACCTTTTGTGTAGGGAATTTATGGTGAATTTAGTGTAAAGGAAACAAACATGTTTGAAGCATATTTGTATTTTCAACCTAGAAGCAAAAACAAGACTAGAGAGAGAGAAGTATAAATCCAATTAAAAAAGGCTTATTATATATGAACTTCTTTTAAAAACTTGATTGGCATTTTAAATTTAGGAAATGTTTTGTTAGTTTCCTTAAGACTTAATGTATATTTACCCTTAAACTTGATAAGTTTTACTTATTGGCACCCTGAATTTTTTAAATAACCTATCACTCACACATTTATAGTTGACTTTAAAAATCTATCACACATCTATAGTTAACATTAAAAACTTTATCACACATCTATAGTTGCTCATTCAGACCTCTTTCACACCATCTTTGATTTGTCATCTTTGACAGACACGGTTGCATGAGTGCTATAGAAAAATGAAAATCGTATTAGTTCGTTCTGTATGTCACTTCATATGTCAAAGATGACAGATCAATGATTTTGTATATAGGAGGTCTGAATGAGTCAACTTTAGGTGTGTGTTAGGTTTTTAATGTCAACTATAGGTATATGTTAGGTCTTTAAAGCCAACTATAAGTGTGTGATATGTTATTTAAAAAGTTTAGGGTCCAATAGACAAAACCTATCAAGTTTAAGGGTATAAATATACAATAAGCTTTCCCTTAACTTGTTTAAAATAATCTATTGACCATTTCGATTTGTTTAGGGTGACATACTAACCTCACGAACTTGTTACATTGATCAATTATCCACTCTATGTTGAAACACCTTTCTACATAATTTTGATTTGACAAAATTGTTTAAGTATAAATTAAAATACATATTCTAAACACACTAAGTTTAAATGCTTTGATTTATTCTACTAATGTGTTTGTTCAATGTTGAGTATAAATGTTATAAGTCATAAGGATTGGAAGGCCCAAGCCCAATACGGAAGCCAAGGCCCAAGCCAAACAACTCAGTACACTCGGCCCGCGTATATCAAGACGTTGCCGTTTTGTTCAAAATGCAACTCAGCAATCGGAAGGATCTAGAAGACCTTCGGGAACAACTTCAAGATGAAGCTGCTGAGTAGTCTCGACAAAGCGTACAAGACAGCAGCTGGCAAAGGAAAACTTCCAGACAAAGTGTTTCCTCTTTTGGCAAAGTTCAGACGACACGGTATGCTGTCCAGTTGACTTTACCATAAAATGAGAGACCATCTGCTGTGCTGACCGAGGACAGAAGATACACGATTATGATTGGCCAAGAGCTCTGTGCAAGTCAGGATCACAACGACACATAGCCGTTTCCCTCCAACGGTTATTTCGAAATTCGAAATGACCTAATGACCAGACGTCTTTATAAATAGTGCCATCACAATCTTCACAACACACAGAACTTGATCAAGCCATTACACTGACCAAATCTCTACAAGTTCTGCAAGCAAGAAGCAAAGCAAAATTCTTACACTACATTTTCATATCTGTGTAAAAGTCTAGAGTGATTGTAAATCGTCTAAAGTGTCTTAGCACATCTTTTGTATTAGGACAAAAACACTTATCATTTCTAGAGATAGAAAGGAGAGGCTGAGTACTCGGTTTTAAGTACTCAGCGGAGAGATTAGGATTGAGTAGAAGCATAGAGGAAGGTACTCTTGTCATACTCAATTGCTGATATTGTAAAAGGTTTGAGGCTCTACCTTTAAAGAGCTCAGTAGAGGATTTGAAATCTCGGACGTGTTCCGGGGACAGGACGTAGGCTTAGAAGAAGCCGAACCTGGATAAATCTGCTGAGTGAAGTATTTCTAACCTTTGACTCCTTATTTATATTGCTTGCTTAAACAATCAAAACTGACCAAGTCAAGAGGTCAAGTTGAGTTGTGCGCATTAAAACGTAAGAGCTCAGGAACAGACTCTAAGTGCTATCTCCTGACTCAAGCTAAGAAACTGACCTAGTCACCTGTTGACTAAGCCAGTGTCTTGCTGTTTACTCAGCGCCGCTGTTCAAACCTTTTCTTTAGTAAAAGAAGTCTGCCTAAATTGCAAAAAGTTTAAATAGTTCCTAACCCCCCCCCCCCCTTGGAACTATACTTGCAACTAAACAAGGGACCAACAAGTGGTATCAGAGCTCTAAAAGCTCACTGTAAAAGGTCTAACAACCTTGAGCTGATCCCTACCATGGGTGAAAACAGCACTCGGTTTCTCCCTGGAAACCAAACAACTCAAATACTGCCTGAAGGGCTGTCCATTACTAGGCCTCCCCTATTCTTCGGGTCAAACTATACCTTCTGGAAGAATAGGATGAAAAACTTCATTCAGGCTACAAACATGAGTGCCTGGCTATCTATAGTCCAAGGGCCGTTTGTACCTATTGAGGTTGTGGCTGGCCAAACAGTTATAAAGTTGAGGCCAAATGGACAGAGGATGATCTCAAGAAGCTTCAAAACCATGCTTCGGCTATCAATATGCTTCACTGTGCGCTCGATGCTGCAGAATATAACAAAATCTCAGGTTGTGAGTCGGCACAAGAGATCTGGAAGAAGCTGGAAGTCACCTACGAGGGAACAAACAAAGTAAAAGAATCCAAGGTGAATCAGCAGATGAGACTGTACGAGCTGTTCGAGATGAACAATGATGAGGGCATTTCAGACATGAACGCAAGGTTCACCAACATGATTAATGAGCTCAAGAGACTTGGGAAAATCTTCACTGAGGAAGAACAAGTCAAAAAGATACTCAGGAGTCTTCCAAAAGACTGGCAAGCAAAGAAGACAGCAGTTGAGGAAGCTCAGGATTTAACCACCTACAAATATGACGAACTTATCGGTTCATTGCTGACCCATGAGATATCCATGAAAAACTTTGAGGTGAAGGAAAAATCTGATGACAAGAAGCAGAAGTCACTTGTCATGAAGGCTGACTCCACTGACGGGAGTTCAACTGATGATGAGGAGATGGCCATGTTCACAAGAAAGATGAAGAGGCTGTTCAGGAAGAACGACAAGTATTCTAAAAAGCCTTACAAAAGGTTTGATAAGTATAAGGCTGACTCAAGCGACAGCAAATACAGAAAGGACAGCTCAAAGCCCATTACATGCTTTGAGTGCTATCAAGCTGGCCATATTAAGTCGAACTGCCCCACGCTGAGGAAAGACAAGAAGAGTGGGAAGAAGGCAATGGTGGCTACTTGGAGTGACAGTGATGAATCTTCATCAACAGAAACTGAGGCCACCGAGTCAGCGAAGATATGCTTTATGGCTGACGAACTTGCTGAGCCATGCGTCTCTGAGCATGCTGACCCATCCATCGCATCAGATGATGAAGAGCAATCAAATGAGATAATTTCTCTTCCCCAGCTCAGAAACGATATGGTTAATGCCCTGAGTGATCTCTATACACTTGTTAAGAAGTGTAATAAAAAGGTTAGAGCACTCAGTAGGCGCTGTGACGAAGTGGAAGAGGTCAAACTAAGTGACCTCAGATACCTTCTTCAGGACAATTCGACTCTGCATGATAACATGAAGATCATACATGAGTATGTGTCTGAAGTCCAGTCAGTTTCAAAGAAACTGAGGAAGGACGTCACAACCATCCAGAACCAACTAAAGGTTCCTAAGAAAAATAACATTCCTCTGAGAACTCAGTACCAAGGTACTCAGCAGAGATGGAATCCCCAGCGAAAAGTCCAGTGTGACTTTTGTGGGAAGTTAGGACACACTACTAAAGTGTGCTGGCACGCTCAGCACTGGGGTGCTGACAAGTCAGTAAAAATCCTAAACAGAAGGTCAGTTGTGACTTCTGTGGAAAGAATGGCCATACTGTCCATGTATGTCGCCATAAAATAAAATATGATGCTATACCTGTTGCACCTAACAAGTCAGGACCCAAAAAGAATTGGGTACCTAAAAGTAACTAGTTACAATGCAGGTAAGCCTGAGATGTGCCGAGAAGTCAAAGATGTGGTATATTGACAACGCATGCTCAAGGCATATGACGGGTGATGAAACTCAGTTCATCACGTTTGAACGTAAACGAGGAGGGAGTGTAAGTTTTGGAGACAACAAGAAGGGTAAGATAGTAGGCTCAAGAACCATCGGAGGTAATCCTACTATTGAATCTGTCTCCCTAGTCAGCGGACTCAAATATAACTTACTCAGCGTAGCTCAGCTATGTGACAATGGGAGAAAAGTTATATTTGATGCTACTGGATGTAAAATATACGAGGGAAAAACTAATGAGTTAATTTTAACTGCCCCTCGGATAGATAATGTCTTTATGCTAGACTTAGAGAAAAAGTTTTCAAAAACTGTGTGCTTAGTAACAAAGGAAGAAAATTCCTGGCTATGGCACAGGAGACTTGGTCATGTAAGCATGGACCTCCTGGCCAAACTAGCAAGAAAGCAATTGGTTGAGGGACTGCCTGAACTTAAATTTCAAAAAGATCAATTATGCCACGCTTGCCAAGATGGAAAACAAACCAAACAATCTTTTCATAGTAAAAACATTGTCTCAACTAAACGTCCGTTAGAATTACTACACTTGGATCTCTTTGGTCCAGTCCAGCCGCTGAGTCTGGATGGAAGAAGATTTTCCTTGATCATTGTAGATGATTTCTCTCGGTATACGTGGGTTATCTTGCTGACCAGCAAGGATGAGACCTTTGAGACATTCTCAAATTTGGTTAGGAAAATTGAAAATGAAAAAGACCTAAAATTAGCTCATATCCGTAGTGATAACGGTGGAGAATTCAAAAACCAAAAGTTTGTTGAATTCTGTGAAGCCAGCGGCATTGACCATAATTTTTCTGCTCCTAGAACACCTCAGCAAAATGGGGTTGTAGAAAGGAAGAACAGAACTCTGGTTGAAATAGCCAGGACAATGCTGGATGAGCATAGGCTTCCAAAGTATTTTTGGGGAGAGGCTGTTAACACAGCATGCTACATTCTTAATAGGGCTCTAGTTAGACCTATACTCAAGAAAACCCCCTATGAACTTTGGAAAGGACGGAAGCCCAATATTGGATACTTTCGTGCCTTTGGCTGTAGATGTTTTATTTTAAATACCAAAGATAGCTTAGCAAAGTTTGATTCAAAAGCTGATGAAGCTATCTTTCTGGGCTACTCAACAAACAACAAAGCATACAAAGTTTTTAATAAGCGAACTCAAGTTTTAGAAGAGTCAATACATGTAGAGTTCGATGAAACTGACCCTGCAGGTAGATACCAGCCGCTGACCGAAGATGATCCAAACTCAGTAATCATCGCTGACTCAGAACCAGCTACTGAGTCATTCACAAAAAGGCTGACCAAAAGTAAGAGTGAACCTAAGATTACTTTTACTGACCCATCTACTTCTGCAGAGATTGTTGAAACAGGAACAACACAAGACATGAATCTACCCAAAGAAATAAGGATTCCAAGAGGGCACTCCGAAAGTGCAATCCTTGATTCTGCTGGGAATACCCTGATGATGAGGAATCAACTCAGGAAGTACCTCAGCAATGTTGCTTTCGTCTCAGTACAAGAACCGAAGAATTTCGCTGAAGCTGAGTACGATGAATTCTGGATGAACGCAATGCAAGAGGAGCTCGATCAATTTCGAAGAAATGATGTATGGGAGTTAGTGCCTCATCCAAAGAGTCAAAAGACCATCGGAACAAGATGGGTCTTCAGGAACAAGATGGACGAACAAGGAAACGTAGTCATGAATAAAGCAAGGCTTGTAGCTCAGGGCTACAGTCAGCAAGAAGGTATAGACTACGGTGAGACCTTTGCCCCAGTGGCGAGGCTAGAGGCAATTAGAATATTATGTGCATATGCATCTTACATGAATTTTAAATTATTCCAAATGGATGTCAAAAGTGCATTTCTTAATGGAGTTATAAACGAGGAGGTTTATGTAAATCAACCTCCAGGTTTTGAGGACCCTAAGTTCCCAAACCATGTTTATAAACTCAAAAAGGCTCTGTACGGCCTCAAACAAGCACCACGTGCTTGGTATGAGAGGCTGACCAGTTTCCTGCTGACTAGAAATTACGTCAGGGGCAAAGCTGATACAACCTTATTCATTAAGAAAATGGGTAAAGATACCCTGCTGGCCCAAATTTATATTGATGATATAATATTTGGTGCAACTAACGAATCAATGTGCAAGGAGTTTAGCAAACAAATGCAGACTGAGTTTGAAATGTCTATGATGGGAGAACTCAACTTCTTCCTCGGTCTTCAAATTAAACAAGGAAATAATGGCATCTTCATCAGTCAAGCCAAATATGCCAAGGAGATCTTAAAGAAATATGACTTGGAAAATTGCAAGCCAATATCCACTCCTATGGGCACTGACACTGTCCTCTGCGCTGATGAGAATGGTAAGTCAGTAGACAGCAAGTTATATCGAGGTATGATAGGCTCTCTACTTTACTTAACAGCTAGTAGACCGGACATTCAGTTTTCTGTATGCTACTGTGCTAGATATCAATCTAACCCTAAGGAATCTCATTACATTGCTGTAAAAAGAATCCTTAGATATTTGCAAAGCTCAGTGAATGCAGGTTTGTGGTATCCAAATACTCATGATTTTACACTTATCGGATACACTGACGCTGACTATGGACGAGATAAGCTGGAACGTAAAAGCACCTCTGGAGGATGCCACTTCTTAGGAAGCTGTCTTGTATCCTGGTTCAGCAAAAAGCAGGCGTCAGTAGCCTTGTCCACCACTGAAGCTGAGTACATTGCTGCTGGTCATTGTGTTGCTCAAGTCCTATGGATCAAGCAACAACTTGAAGATTATGGTGTTCAAACGAAGACAATTGAGGTCAAATGTGACAACAAAAGTGCAATTGATCTGTCCAAGAACCCAATTCAACACAGCAGAATGAAGCATGTCAGCATCAGACATCACTTCATTAGAGACCATGTACTCAAGGGTGAGATCAAGCTGACCTTTATCCCAACGGATGAACAGCTTGCGGATATCTTCACGAAGCCACTGGCTCGTGAGCAGTTCAATATACTGAGAGAAGAAATTGGTATGTTTAATCCTCTTCAGTAAATTCCTGTGCTAAATGAATATGAATGCTGAGTGAATTACATACTGAATGATTTATTGTTTGCTGAGTTACTCATCGGAACTGCCTGAATATATAATAACTGAGTAAAACTTGCATACTGAGTAAATTAGTTTAGAACTTGAACTTAAAATCATCCTTAAATACTGCACTGACCACTCAGAATATCAAACGCTTGACATTCTAAATACTGAGTGATTAATCTGTTAGCATAAATGCAAAGCACGCATATAGCCTAGGATGACGTATTCGCCGTAATGTGTCATAAATGCCAGGATCATTGTCGGTACATGATCCCAAGGCAAGACTGACATATGGATTCGATTAAGATCCACACCGTTCATTTCGTCTATAAATTATGGGTATTTCCCCATCTTTTACTCTTTACGCTTAATCAATTCTTAAGGCAAAGAAATCACTTAGAACTTCTTTTCTCTCAAATTCCTCAAATTCCTCCATATTCGAAGAATGACTAAGTTGTCTTTCAACGTCTCCAGTGCCGGCCACCAAAAGTCCAACTCCGATGAACCGTCACGAAACCCTTCTACACCAAGCAAGGGTAAAACTGGCCAAACTTCTGGCCAAGGGAAAGCTGTTAAGATCAGGACCTACTCCAAGGTCTTCGACAATGTACGAGAATGGAAGGTAGAACCCTCCAGATGGGTTTCGGAGCACTTTGTACAGAACGAACAACCATTTGCTGAGTGGATTTCCAAAAACGAATGGACTGGGCTGTTCTCGGTCAGGGATGAGACATATCCTGACCTAGTGAGGGAATTTTACCACAACCTCAAGGTTGCCAGTGACTCCGCCGACTACCTAAGCACTGAAGTAAAAGGGAAAACCATCTTCATCAACCCTCTGTACATAGGAAATCTCCTCCAGCTCAAAACTGAGGGAGTAAGGCTGAGGAAGTCAGGAGATCAGGACAAAACCGACTACGTCCATACCTTCTGCAAACCTGAGGGTCACTCAGGAGAGATCTCAGCATCTTCTATGGGACAACATCAGAAGATGGCTCACTACCTGCTGAGCTACTTTATTTACCCAAAGATCAACTGCACTACATCAGCAACCAACTTTGAACAGTACTTCATATGGCACATGCTGACGTACACCCCCATCAACATGCTGGTTTTCTTAGTTGCTGGGTTCCTACGCAGCTCGGGTACAATGAGGTTGGGATCAATCATCACCAGGATCCTCATCGACCACAAGATTGACCTCGAAGGTGAGGAATCTTTCAGAGGAACCGAAATCACAGCTGCCTCGTTGAGGGCACTTAAATTTGGACAGCCCTTGAAGAAAGGAAAAGCTGCTGCTGCTGCTGGCCAAGCTGATCAAACTGAGGAGACTACTGCTGAGCCTAAGAAAGGGTGAAGAACTAAGGCCCCAGTTTCTCGCAAGAGAAAATCTGCTGAGGCACCTAATGTTGTGTCTCCAGCAAAAAGGCAGAGGTCAGCTGGAAAGTCAGCTGAGAAGAGAAGCAGGCAAGATGAGCCTGACACTGAGGAAGCTGCTGAGCTACCTCAGAAGAAGCAGAAGTCTTCAACACTGGCACCTCTCGACGTCATGCCGACAGATTTTATTGTACCGGGTGATTCTCATTTCACTCAATGCCAAGGTGCTGATGCTGACGAACCTGAGGTCCAGTTAGATGACCACTTCATCTCCCAAGTTGAAGAAGAACTTGATGGAGATAATACTGAGGAAGAAGAAGAAGACGATGAAACCAGCGGTCAGGATGACGCTGAGGAGTCTGAAGAGTATGACAGTGAAATTGAAGCTAAGGACGCTAACACTGGGTTAGCTGGTGGGGCTGTGCAGACTGACACTGAGTTAGCTGCTGGAGTTGAGCAAGTTGATCAAGCTGACCAGACCCATACTGAGGAAAAGGAACCTACTCCTACTCACTCAGAAGAACCAGCTCATCATACCACTCCACCACGTAGAAGGCGAAAACTGGTTAAGGCCAGTGAGAAAATGGTCAGTGAACCCCCTGTGCAATCACCATCTATTCCTGAACTTGTCCTCTCAAAGACAACAAAGGATCCTTCTACCGTCCAATTAAAATTTTTCAAACGGCCCTCAACTTCCTCTACTACAACGCCGTTGGAAAAACAAGCCTCTGTTTCTTCTCAACAGGAACATGCCGAGCATACCACTTCCACCACTTCAACAAGTCAGGTTGAACCAAGCACTGTCCATGCTGTTTCCTCAAGCATGGTGCTGACTCCTCATCCTTCTGCCGTCAGCACAGACAGTCTTCGGGTTATGACTTCCATCACCAACCTCTCTGCTGATCAATCAACCTTACCTCCAACTCAAGTGCAGATTGAGCCAAGTCATCCAGTCACTGACCAGGGTACTCCTTTCACTCCACT
This sequence comes from Euphorbia lathyris, assembly GCF_963576675.1. NCBI lineage: Eukaryota > Viridiplantae > Streptophyta > Magnoliopsida > Malpighiales > Euphorbiaceae > Euphorbia > Euphorbia lathyris. The sequence goes on along the minus strand of NC_088910.1, from coordinate 16,425,214 downwards.
TTCTTCTGGTCATACTGATGTACATCGGGATGCCACTGAGTCCGGGAAAAAGCTCATTGACTCAGTGCAAGCACTCATCCACGATCTTCAACATTCCGCTTCGCCTGCTGCTGGATCTTCACTTCCTGAGACAACTCAGCTCTCCCAGGTCACTCTACTTCTCAACGAAGTCAAGGGACTCAAGGATCTGCTGAATGTCGTCTTGTCATTCCAAGCCCAGCAAGCTAAGCAGGATTCACTTGCCAAGTTGGCAGAGATACAGCTGTCAACAATTCAACATCTGAACTCTCTCCATCAGCAAGTTCAGAAGTTATCTGCTGTGACCACTGACTACGCCACTTCCTCAGAACTCAAGATGCTTTTTGCTCAGCTTCATACTGAGCAACTTAAGACAAATGAGCAAATGATGTCCTATAGTCAGTGCTCAGTCGAGCAAATCGGTGAGGCCATCAGGCTACTTAACCTCAACAAACAAGAGATGGATACTGACGCGTTGAAACAGAATGAGTTGCTATCTCTCGCACAGCAATCCTTCAATCACATCCGTCATAATAATATCCAGTGTCATCATTATGACTCAGCTCTCTAAAAACTTTCCACCAAGTCTTTGCTGGCCTCTCTGAAGCTCTCATCTGGCAAGCCAAAGCTCAAGCTTTCAGTGTAAATATGCTCAGTGCTGCTGATCTTCATATACCAGTAGAAGTATCAGCTGATGGAGTTGCCATTTTTGATGGCGTAAACGAAAGTGCTGACAAACTAAAAGAGCTTTCACAAGAACTTTCTCGTGCTGTCTTAACCGATGCGTTCAAGCTCCCTGAAGTTGACAAAACGGGGGAGAAAGCGCAAGCTGCCAGAGCTCAGCATGAGCGACGTCAGTACGAGCGAAGTCAGTCACAGGGCAAGAAAAAGAAATAGATAGGCTAGGTCTTAACATTTGTAATCTATGCTGTTTATTTCTTGTGCTGTGTAACTGCTGACTTCTTTCAACTTATATATCATACATACTTTTTTATTCAAATACTGAGTTATGATATATGCTAATAAGTACTGAGTTATTATGTATCTTCATTTATATCAGCTCCGTTTAACACTTATAATATTTGACTAAAAGATATGCTGATAACATGTTTGACATGAACCTATACACTTATGAAATATTCTGATAAGAACTCATTGAACAACAAATTACTCAGCGCGCTCTATATGTCTAAAAACTTCCGCCTAACACTGAGTAAATAGAATATGCGATATAGCTGACCTATACCTGAACACTGACCTTAGACTTACTCATTTAAATCCTTAAATGTCTTAAAAAAAAACTAAGTCAGTAGCTCAACCCTTACGGGGGAGTTTGCTTAATTATACTAGGTCAACTATCATGGGGGAGCTCATACTGAGTTCCTTGCTGAACAGTTTTGCCAACATCAAAATGGGGGAGTTTGTTGAAACACCTTTCTACATAATTTTGATTTGACAAAATTGTTTAAGTATAAATTAAAATACATATTCTAAATACACTAAGTTTAAATGCTTTGATTTATTCTACTAATGTGTTTGTTCAATGTTGAGTATAAATGTTATAAGTCATAAGGATTGGAAGGCCCAAGCCCAATACGGAAGCCAAGGCCCAAGCCAAACAACTCAGTACACTCGACCCGCGTATATCAAGACGTTGCCGTTTTGTTCAAAACGCAACTCAGCAATCGGAAGGATCTAGAAGACCTTCGGGAACAACTTCAAGATGAAGCTGCTGAGTAGTCTCGACAAAGCGTACAAGACAGCAGCTGGCAAAGGAAAACTTCCAGACAAAGTGTTTCCTCTTTTGGCAAAGTTTAGATGACACGGTATGCTGTCCAGTTGACTTTACCATAAAAGGAGAGACCATCTGCCGTGCTGACCGAGGACAGAAGATACACGATTATGATTGGCCAAGAGCTCTGTGCAAGTCAGGATGACAACGATACATAGCCGTTTTCCTCCAACGGTTATTTCGAAATTCGAAATGACCTAATGACCAGACGTCTTTATAAATAGTGCCATCACAATCTTCACAACACACAGAACTTGATCAAGCCATTACACTGACCAAATCTCTACAAGTTCTGCAAGCAAGAAGCAAAGCAAAATTCTTACACTACATTTTCATATCTGTGTAAAAGTCTAGAGTGATTGTAAATCGTCTAAAGTGTCTTAGCACATCTTTTGTATTAGGACAAAAACACTTATCATTTCTAGAGATAGAAAGGAGAGGCTGAGTACTCGGTTTTAAGTACTCAGTGGAGAGATTAGGATTGAGTAGAAGCATAGAGGAAGGTACTCTTGTCATACTCAATTGCTGATATTGTAAAAGGTTTGAGGCTCTACCTTTAAAGAGCTCAGTAGAGGATTTGAAATCTCGGACGTGTTCCGGGGACAGGACGTAGGCTTAGAAGAAGCCGAACCTGGATAAATCTGCTGAGTGAAGTATTTCTAACCTTTGACTCCTTATTTATATTGCTTGCTTAAACAATCAAAACTGACCAAGTCAAGAGGTCAAGTTGAGTTGTGCGCATTAAAACGTAAGAGCTCAGGAACAGACTCTAAGTGCTATCTCCTGACTCAAGCTAAGAAACTGACCTAGTCACCTGTTGACTAAGCCAGTGTCTTGCTGTTTACTCAGCGCTGCTGTTCAAACCTTTTCTTTAGTAAAAGAAGTCTGCCTAAATTGCAAAAAGTTTAAATAGTTCCTAACCCCCCCTTGGAACTATACTTGCAACTAAACAAGGGACCAACACTCTAAACTTGTTTAAAGTGAGGGTAAATTACACCCATGACCGCTGAACTTTACCCATTTGTGGTCACTGAACTTCAATTCTTAACCGTATGGCCATAGGATTTTACATTTTTTAACACCCGTGACCACTCAACTTTAACCAACTCCTGAAAATGACATTTAACGACCTCGAAATGAAAATATTCAAGAATTAAAGTTGTTCAGAACGACATTTACCATGAAACCAATTTTTTTATTATTTTTCAAAATCATTTTTTTTGGAGCTTTCTCTCTCTAAAAATTAGCTCTTCATCTCCTAACCAAACAACACCTAAATGACCCAAAAACAAAAATTTTCAAGAATTAAAGTTTCTTAAAATATTATTAAATCTTCGAATTTTTTATTTTAAGACCGTCCACGGTCGTTTTGAGACGTTAAATGGCCACGAGTGTTAAAAAGTATAAAATTCAATAGCCATATATGTAATTTATCCTTTAAAGTGAAATACATTTCAATGTATTTAAATCTGTAAAAAAAATTCAAAACTTAAACAATAAAAATGTGATTCATAATTCTAAATCTTTAAAATAAATTAACTTTCTATTTTATATTGCTTTATAGCGCTGTTTTTGATTTAGAAATTTAATCATTACATTTTAAGCAAATTCAAGAGCTAATATTAACCCATTAAACAAAAATAGATAAACATATAACACACATGTAGCATATTAGCAGCCTTATCACATCAATGTAAAGCACATTTTAATGTTCAAATGGAGCAGATATGATCATTTAAAGACTAAAATTGTCTGCCAAGATTGAATCACTATTTTTAATAAAATTCCTTTTCAAGAAACAGTGTCATTATAATTGTAGCAAATAGGAGGACTCAATTATCATTACCATCCAATCAAACCATTCTATTTTTTGAAACTAATCAAACCATTCTAAACATCAACACAAGTTTAACTAATAATCCAATCAAGTTCCATTACTTTGATCAAGAATATCACAGCACAATAAGCTTAAACTTAAATATTAACTTAATATTTATGTTTAAGTTTACTTTGATCAATTAATAAAATTTAACTTTATATTTAAGTTTCTAAAACCTAAATATTATATATCACTTCATCACAGGAACAGATTCAGGGGAATAGAGGGGCCACCGCTCATCAGAAAATATCAAAAATTCTATAGAAATGTGGTACACTGCTTTAATTTTTTTTTTACAGGGCAAAGTATAAAAGTACTTGTAGTTTGCTGTATTTGCAAATAGAAGTATGTGGTTTAAAAGTTTGTAAAAATAGAGATATGTTTTTTTTTTTTACAGAAAAAATGTATTTCAAATTATATTGTTAAGTTCTTAATGCAATAAGATAATTTTTATTTTATTTTTTAAATTACATTTACATATTGACAAAACATATACCCAAAATTAAAATGCAGCCGTATAAAAAACGTAAAATTTTCACTATATGATTTATGGTTTCGATTTAGAGAACTGCGTTTTTAGGTAGGGACTGTCTTTTTTCGATATGTAAAAATAAGTTTTTTTCAAGATAAAAAGGATAAGTACAAAAAAATACCTGTGGTTTACCTATTTTGCAAATGCGAACCGGTGATTTTTTTTTTTTTACAAACAGAGGTATGTGTTAAACGCCGCTAGCATACAAAGACCAAATTGACTAACAATGTTAAAATTCAAAAAGAAAAGAGTTAATTTGGTCCTTATATTTATTTATTTCATAAATTAACCCCCCCTAATTATCTAATTATCACAAATAAACCCCAAAATCATATCTTTAACATTTCCTCTTCCTTTCTCATCCATTTTATGCCTTTGAAATCTCTTCATCCGAATAGACTTCATCAACGTCTCCTTACTATTGTAGATCGGAATCGGCATAGCATCGAGACCATAAGTTTCCCGATCACTCCCGTATTACACCACACAACACTTTCTCCTCCCAATCTCGCCGGCATCCCCAATTTCACATCCTTGTTCTGATTATAATTCCTCAATCTCTCCCTTCCATCGCAGCAAACAGAATGCCTACCAGGTGTTTGATGAAAGTTCTTAAACGAAGATTGGGTAAAACGCATCTCTTCCGTCGAGAGAAAACCGTGGATACTGATTCAATGTGTTTCTGGCGGAGTTTAAGATGTCACAACGGTTGTTGTTTGCACTTGAATTTCGTCTGTCGATCTTTGATTTTGTTGCGATTTGTTCTTCGATTTCTAATTGGAGTATCATTTCTTCTAATGTTTGTGGCGGCTTGTTGTGGTCTTGATTGAGAGTGGAGGTTGAGCCGTCGCCGTTGCAGAAATTTCTGATGCCTTTTCTCATGTTGGATTGGGTGCTGTATAATGAAGAAGATGAGTTTAAAAAGAGGTGGATGAAGAAGATGAAGATGGAAGAAGATATTGATAGATGGAACGTGAAACAAGTGAAAGGGAGGAGCGGAGGTGGCTTTTTCAATTAATATCTTTCACAGGATTCTTACTATTCTCTCCTACATAATACATGAGTTAAATGCACCATTTGATCGGGTCAAGTGATTTTTTTATTTTTATTTTTGATTTTAGAGTTTATTTGTGATAATTAGATAATTAGAGGGTTAATTTATAAAATAAATAAATATAAAGACCAAATTAACTCTTTTCTCTTTGAATTTTAACACCGTTAGTCAATTTGGAATCTGTTTGCTAACGGGCGTTTAACACATACCTCTGTTTGTAAAAAAAAAAAAACCCACAGGTTTGCGTTTGCAAAATAGGTAAACCACAGACATTTTTTTTACTTATCCCAAGATAAAAATGTCACTGGTTGTAATCATAACAGTATAATTTGAAATACTTTGTTTTGTAAATTAAACAATACCAGATATCTTTATTTTCAAACTTTTAAACCACAGACCCTGTTGGCAAATTGGACAAACATTATTATTTTTGTACTTTTCTCTCTCTCTCTATATATATATATAAACACCAACAAAATACAATTTTGTATCCATAAATCACGAAAGACCACCATAAATACCACTGTCAGTGAATACTGGATCCATCATTGCTTTATTGGTGGCTATTGTTGGAAACGAATAGGGTTACAGAAAAAACAATCGGAATCAGAAACATGTAAGTACAAAAGAGGGAATCGAAATAACTTATCGGAATTAAAAGCTGTGTTGGGCAGAACCACTGCGTTGAAAACGATTACGGCAGACTCTGGTGCAATCTGGAAGTCCGATCGTCAACCAAGGTTTACACAGCGAGCGTCGCACTAGTGCACTCTAGGGCGAAGCTTTGGGACAGCAAAATAATAATTGCCCAGAGAAGAAATCGTAATTGAGATGAAAATTGTAATCGGAAAGTTTTCTGTGTATCTGAACTCTGTAGAGTTCGTCTTTTATTTTCTGTAAAACGAACGTTGTAGTGGACAACGTTTTAGGAGAGAAAAACGTAATGGTTGAGTAAAATCAGGGATAGTGGAGATAGGATTTTAACTTGTTGAGAAATAGTCAAAAAGGTTTAAAATATTTAAGGGCCAAATAAAAATCGGGTCCAGTCCAGTCGGGACGGGCGGACGTCGCACGCGCGAACGAACGAGCGAGCGCACGCGTGTGGTTTATTTTGTAAAACCTACTAAACACAATTTAATAACTCTTTTGGCCCAACCCAATATAAACTCTTCAACTATCTCAAAAGTTTCCCATGTGGGATACTTAAAGTCACAAAAGACAAACAAAGGCTAAAGAGCCATTTTACCAAAATCTCCAACAATCCCCCACAAATGACTTTATATCAAAACAGTTTTAAGAAAAATCTTTTCTGGGCAATAAGTTACAGATTTTAAAAACTTAAGCATCAATATCTTTCGATTGAATTGATACATAGTGATGTGAGGCAACATGTTATAGTTTTAGAAGTGAATTGCTCTTGAACTTCTACAACTCTAACTGAGACCCTCACAACACGTAAAGAAAACCTTTAAACGAAAATTTTGCTGTTCCGCGATAATAACAATAGCGCTTTTAATGGCCATGCGCACACCTTGGATCTCATGAGTGCTCTAGAAAGACAGCCCAATGTCTTTCATAGAAGGCGGCCCACCTTCACACACATATAGGTGATCTCTATAAGAGACCATTAAGAGTTTCTCATAACTCAACCTCAAAAGGAGCATCCATCAAGTTCATATAAATGAACCACCACACCACGGGCTATGGATTATACACACACTATCACTAGTCATAGGAATGGGTAAAATATAGTGTATAAAAAGATAGTATGGTTTCGTTTGACCACGTATGGTATCCACCATATTTTCTTTAATCAGTGGGCTTTAGGCCCATTCCCCTCGACGTTTCTAGAACCATTCTTCTAGGTAACCCTTTGGTGAACGGATCAGCTAGATTCTTCTCTGATCTCACAAAATCTAAGGCAATTACCCCATGTTTCAAGAGTTGTCTTAATGCACTATGTCTAATGCGAATGTGTCTTTTCTTTCCGTTGTAGACACTGTTTTTTGCAGTACCCATGGCTGTCTGTGAATCACAATGAAGTGAGATAGGTGCATTAGATCTCCCCCACAATGGGACATCTGCCAATAAGCTTCTCAACCAATCTGCTTCTTGACTAGCTAGTTCCAGTGCTATAAATTCTGATTCCATGGTTGAGCGTGCAATACAGGTTTGTTTACATGATCTCCAAGAGACGGCACCACCACCCAAAACGAAAACATAACCATTAGTGGAACACACCAAATCATTTTTGGATGACCAATTTGCATCACTATATCCTTCTAAAACAGCAGGAAATTTATTAAAATGCAAATTAAAGTTCATGGTACCTCTCAAGTATTTAAGTAAACGACGAAGTGCATTTCAATGTTCATCATTTGGATTGTGAGTATATCTACTCAATCTATTTACAGCATATACAATGTCAGGTCTAGTATGAGTCATTAAGAACATAACACTCCCAATAATCTTAGCATATTCTTCTTGTGAGACACTATGTCCTTTATTTTTAGTAAGACATATGCTAGGATCATAGGGTGTTCTAGCTGGCACTACATCAAAGCTATCAAACTTTTTCAATAACTTCTCAACATAATGTGATTGTCCTAAAGAAAAGCCATTTTCAGTTTTTGTAATTTTGACACCAAGAATTACATAAGCTTTTCCCATGTCTTTCATGTCAAATTGTGATGATAAGAAGGCTTTGGTGTTATTTACTGCTTCTAAATTAGTGCCTAAGATAAGCATATCATCCACATAAAGACATACAATCACATAATTTGATCCAAATGATTTAGAATAAACGCATGTATCTGATCCATTAACTACGTACCCATCAGAAAGTAAAGTGGAGTTAAACTTTTCATACCATTGTTTGGGTGCCTGTTTCAGGCCGTACAATGGCTTCCTCAGTTTGCATACCTTATCTTCCTGACCGGGTACAATATTTCCCTCAGGCTGTTGCACATAGATTTCTTCTTCTAAATCACCATTTAGAAAAGCTGTTTTTACATCCATCTGATGTACCACCAAATTATGTATTGCTGCAATTGCAATTAAGATTCTAATAGTAGAAATTTTAGCAACAGGAGAGTAAGTATCAAAATAATCAATTCCTTTCTTTTGACTATAGCCCACGACAACTAATCTAGCTTTGAACTTTTCAATGGATCCATCAGGTTTTCTTTTCCTTTTGAAGATCCATTTAAGTTTTATAGTTTTGGACCCTTTAGGCAAGGAGACTAGATCCCAAATGTGATTGACCATAATAGAGTCTAATTCATTTTTTATAGCCTCTTTCCAAAAATTAGCATCTACAGAGGTCATGGCCTCGTTATATGTCTTAGGATCTTCTTCTATTAGATAGGCAGACATAAAAGCATCATCTATTCTATCTGAATTTTCTAGCAGAAAAGAGGAAACAAAGTCGGGTCCAAAACTATTAGCTATTTTCCTTCTTTTACTTCTTCTAGGTTCATATTCACATTCATCATGTTTTTCCAAGGAACTAGAAGCAAGAGAATCACTAACAGATATAGTATTAGAGGGACCAACATCATCACTCACAATATTTTTCTTTAAAGGAAAAATATTTTCGAAGAATTCTGCATCTCTAGATTCACATATGCTATAGTCATTTAGTGCCATAAATCTAAATGCAGCACTATTAGAAGCATATCCAATAAAAACACAATCAAAGGTTTTTGACCCTATGTTGGGTTTTCTAAAAGATGGAAAAACAACTTTGGCAAGACAACCCCAAACCCTCAAAAAATTTAAATTAGGCGAATACCCCTTCCAAAGCTCATAGGGAGTTTTGTCTAATTTTTTATGAGGAACTCTATTTAAAATGTTGCATGCAGACAAAACAGCTTCCCCCCACATATTATCAGGCATACCAGAACTAATCAACATGGCATTCATCATTTCCTTAAGCGTTCTATTTTTCCTTTCCGCTATACCGTTTTGTTGTGGTGTATATGGCGCACTAGTTTCATGTATAATGCCATTTTCCTCACAAAACGTTTTAAGAAAATTAGTTCCGTATTCTCCACCTCTATCAGATCTAAGCCTTTTTATTTTTCTATCTAGTTGATTTTCTACTTCCATTTTATATTTTAGAAACATACTTTCAGCCTCATCTTTTGATCTTAAAAGATATACTTTGGTGTATCTCGAAAAGTCATCAACAAAGGTCATATACCATCTTTTACCACCCCTACTAATGAAATTCTTAAAGTCAGCTAGATCAGAATGAATTAATTCAAACAATTCAGTACTTCTCTTAGTAACAGATGGAAAAGGCTTTTTAGCAAATTTAGCTTCTACACAAATAGAACATTTTCTTTCATGCTCAGAATTGACAATATCAATAACATGCATATTTTTCAACCTTTTAATAGAAGCATAGTTCACATGTCCTAATCTACCATGCCAAACATCCAAAGACTCACATAAATAAGCAGAACCAGAAGAACTTGCATTAATTCCAATAGAGTTAACATCAACAGTGTTCATGATAAAAAGCCCATCACCTAGATACCCTTTCCCTACAAAGGTCCCATTCTTAGTAAGAATCACCTTATCAGCCTCAAAAGTAATTTTTAAACCAGCCTTATTTAATAAACTACCAGAAATAAGATTCCTACGAAGTGAAGGCACATACAGAACATTATTCAATGATAAACTTTTTCCAGAAGTTAATTTGAGTAAGACTGTTCCTTTACCAACAACACCAGCAGTTGCGGTGTTACCCATGTAGACGCACTCTCCATCAACAGCATCCTCAAAATGATGAAACAGCTCCCTGTTTGAACATAAGTGTCCGGTAGCTCCAGTATCGAGCACCCAATCAGTTTTGTTTTCCACCAAGTTCGACTCTACCACCACAGCAGCAATGATTTCATCGTTCTCCACCAAATTGGATTGTCCGGTAGGCTTTGTGTGAGCATTTTGATTTGAATTTTGTTGGTTCTTCCTTTGGAAACATTGAAATGCTCTGTGCCCGGGTTTTCCACACACAAAGCATTCAACCTTTCGCTTTTGAACCTTTCCATGCTTGAAAGACTTATTCTGTTTGAAACCTTTTTGGGACTTGTTTGCATGCCCTTTTGATCTGTCTTTTGGAATCACAGCAGATTCAACCACATTAGCATTAATAGAAACAGAAATAGAGGAAAGTTGCTTATCTTTCATTCTGTTTGCTTCTTCAGTTCGCATATGACTAACAAGCTCCTACAGGCTGAAATCTTTCTTTTTGTGCTTCAGGTGGTTTCTGAAGTCACTCCAGGAATGAGGGAACTTCTCCAGCAGAACATTAGCTTGAAGCATATCACACATATTCATCCCTTCATTGAGAACTTCAGCAACAAGGTTCTCATATTCGTGAATTTGATCAATAATTGGTTTCTGATCAACCATCTGATAATGTAACCACCTGCCAACAACATATTTTCTTTTTCCAGCATCATCAGACCCATATTTATCTTTTAGAGAAACCCAGATTTCTTTCGCAGACTTTTTGTTGACAAATATATCGAACAGTGGGTTCGACATATGATTAAGGAGATGTCCTCTGACAGTTTTGTTATCTTTTTCATATTTAGCAGACTGATTATCATATTGTTGAACGATAAGCGACATAGCAGGACCATTTGGGTCGACAGGGGGATCAGACAGGACGACATAATCAAGGTCTAATTGTTCAAAAAATATAAGCATTTTCTGAGACCATCTTTTGTAGTTCAGACCGTCTAAGGGCTCTAATTTTGAGAGATCGGGAATATTTTTTGAGATTAGAGCAGACATGATGACGGACAGAAATAATCGTTTTCAAATTGTAAGTACAAAAGAGGGAATCAAAATAACTTATCGGAATTAAAAGTTGTGTCGTGGGCAGAACCACTGCGTTGAAAACGATTACGGCAGACTCTGGTGCAATCTGGAAGTCCGATCGTCAACCAAGGTTTACACAGCGAGCGTCGCACTAGTGCACTCTAGGGCGAAGCTTTGGAACAGCAAAATAATAATTGCCCAGAGAAGAAATCGCAATTGAGATGAAAATTGTAATCGGAAAGTTTTCTGTGTATCTGAACTCTGTAGAGTTCGTTTTTTATTTTCTGTAAAACGAACGTTGTAGTGGACAACGTTTTAGGAGAGAAAAACGTAATGGTTGAGTAAAATCAGGGATAGTGGAGATAGGATTTTAACTTATTGAGAAATAGTAAAAAAGGTTTAAAATATTTAAGGGCCAAATAAAAATCGGGTCCAGTCCAGTCGGGACGGGCGGGCGGGCGTCGCGCGAACGAACGAGCGGGCGCGTGTGGTTTATTTTGTAAAACCTACTAAACACAATTTAATAACTCTTTTGGCCCAACCCAATATAAACTCTTCAACTATCTCAAAAGTTTCCCATGTGGGATACTTAAAGTCACAAAAGACAAACAAATGCTAAAGAGCCATTTTACCAAAATCTTCAACAAAACATAAATCAAACTGTGCCATGGCGGAAGCCACTGCCTTGAAAGCGGTTTCAGCAGACCGAGGTGCAATTTGAAATCCGGTCACTCCCCAAGGTTAACACAGAGACATTCGAACTTGTGCACTCAAAGTCAAAGATAATGGAACAACAAAAGTGTTTAATTGCCCAAAAAGATTGTGAAGAGAAAAGCTTTAAAAAAAAAAAAAAAAGGCTTGTGAGGCCAACTCTATATATACCCTTTTACATATTGGTAAGTTTTCCATGTGGAATAGGAAAAAAATTCTTAATAGCAAAGTCTCTAATAACAAATATACCCTCACCAATCAAAGCATTTTTCTTCAAAACAAACCGATTTTCTCAAAGCCATTTTCTCACAGCTATAACATCCATATGGAGTTTGAAGTTATTAATACAGTGTTTGCTACTAACTCTATTGGGAACCATTTCTATTCTGTGATTCTTTTGTCATTTAATGGTAAAACTATTGAAGCTACAAAGCTTCATGTTTATGAAATCAGTTTATATTTTGTATACTTTATTAACTTTAATCTATTCATTTACATCTAATATTATCAATTATCAGTGGCGGAACCTGGATTTTTTAACCTCCGACATGATAAAACTGCATGTTATGAAACCAAATATAATAAAAGTTTATATCTTATTTTACCAATATAGTGATTGCATTTTTTATTATCTATTGATAAATTTGACTCAGCCGACAACATGAATAACACAGACTTTCTTTACCATATTATACATACAAAGTCATACTAGGCAAGTACATATTGTACAACAGAAAATGCTAAAACTATTAGGAATTATTAGCAAATCCTTATTTATAAGGTTGTAGAAATTAGTCAAAATTAAAAATAGTTTCACAAAGTAAATTAGTATTTAATATTTATATGGATAGAATAATTATGTTTTACCAATAATGAGGGAGTTTTATTAGTTTGTATAAAACTAAATATTTGTGGGTTTTTTCCTTATTATAGTAATAAAAAATATGTCTTAATGAGAGTATTTTTCCTCATTAATGAGGGGAATTTTTTTTGGTAGGAACAGGGAAGAAAACAAAAACAAAACAAAAAACCAAATAAATTAATTTGGGATTAGCCTAGGGAAGCTAACCCCCATTGCATCTTCCAAAAGAAGAGAATATAAATAGCCAGGAGGAGAAGATAAGGTTGTGACACCCAACATCCGCTCATGCCCATCAGCCGCCAAACGATCCACAACCCTCTTTTACTCTCTGAAGACATGGCTGAAACTGATAAAGTCAAAGGAAAAATAAAGCCTTCTAATGCCTTTGATTAAATTACGGCTATTTAGACAAATAACATTCTTATCGGAAATCATTTTGATGGCCTCGAGGTTGTCAGATTCTACAAGCAATTTATCTAACCCCAGACTCTTGGCCAACCTTAGGCCAGAAAAAATCTCCCAAAGCTCAGCCGAAAAGGAAGAACTCATGCCTAAATTATGAACAAACCCAGACAACCAAGCACCCCATCATCCCTTAGAACCCCTCTTGCAGAGATTTTACCGGAATTAAGGTAAGAACCATCCGTGTTTAATTTAACCACCCCTTCCCTAGGCCTACACCAGTCAAGGAGGTGAAGATTTTTCTTTTGGGTAGAAATAGTAAGGGCATCTCCTTTGAAACTAGCCATAATATTAGATAATTTTCCCATTAATGAGAGGAAAATTTATAATAAAATTTATCAAAAATATATTTTGTCATTAATGATAGAGCAATATAATTTACCTTCATTATAACCATTAACGTCAACATTTTGATTTTAATGAAAATAGTTTTTTTATACGCATTAAGTTTTTGTCATTAAAAGTCATTTTTCTTGTAGTAAAATTAAGAGACCATAACGGATCGAAGGAGCTTTGTAAAAAACAAGTGCTTTGGTGAAAGATAAAGTAGGGTTTGCAAACGGAATGAGAGAGACATGAGAAAAATAAAAGTTTGACTTATATGAACAAAATTAGGGATAAGGTATCAAAATAGGTCTATGGTATTTGGAGAAGTATAAATTTAAGTTCCACGTACAAAATAGCATCAATATATGCTTAACGTTTAAAAAAGAGTGTCAATTTAGTTATCGATAACGGAACGTGACACATCATCAAAACATAACATAATAATATGAATAATGTGTCATGATAATCAAGCTTGTTCATGAACTTGTTCACGAGCCTATAACCGAGTCTGCTCGCGAGCTTTCGAACCGAGTTTTTATCGTGCTCAAGTTGTTCACAAATAGAGTCTCTTAATCGTGTTCACGGGCGGTTCATTTATAAATCGAACCGAGTCGAGCCGACCATTGAACCGCTCATGAGCGGCTCGGCTCATTTATAAATCGAACCGAGTCAAGCCGAGCTTATTGTGCCGACCACTGAACCGCTCATGAGCGACTCAACTCATTTATAAATAAAACCGAATCGAACTGAGCTTTTATCGAACCGACCATCAAACCGTTCATGAGCGGCTCGGCTCATTTAAAACCCAACTTACCTCTAATACCCGATCACTAAGTTATAAAAATTCAAGCAAACTTTCATGCAATATAGATTCTACCTTCCTTCATATGAATATTGTTCTTGAAACGGTCCTTTTTTAAGTCATGCAACTTGAGAGTCATTTAGAGGCAGGCTAGTGGAGAACACAATTTTCATTCTTAATTACTTAAGAAATATTAAAATTAAAGCAAAGTAAAATAATTAACTGTATGCTAAAATAATCAATAAGAAGACTACTATATAAACTGGAATTCCTTAGTGCAATCCAAGTCTCAAAACCCTAATTAAATTGGAAAATGGCAAACATTTGGCGACACTACTTGGTCTTGTATTCGGCGGTATTGAGCTTCGTAGCTAATATGGTCTCCGCCGACGAGTCTTATTATCCATCCCCGACGCTTTATATTTACAAGTCACCACCTCCACTATCTCCATCACCTCCACCGCCACATCACCACCATCGGAACCACAAGTCACCTCCACCACCACTATTTCTGCTCCTCCGCCACCACCTCCCCCGCATTACTACAAGTCTTCTCCACCTCCACCCTCGTCGCCTTCGCCTTCACCTCCACCTCCACCTCCTCCATCTCCATCTCCATCACCACCTCCACCTCCACCTTATGTCTATAAGTCTCCACCGCTTCCGTCTCCATCCCCACGACCACCACAACCTCTATCACCATCTCCCCCACCTCATCCATCTCCGTCACCACTTGCACCCTATCTCTACAAGTCCCCGCCACCTCCATCTCCATCACCACCACCTTATTATTAGTAGTTAGACATCCGCACCACCAAAGTCATCACTGTCCGATTTCTCGATTCGAGACTAGTCAAACACCATTTTAAGTGGATCTTCTCTAACTTAAAGTTTTCTGCATACATTAGGATTCGAACTCGAAATCCAGCTTAAACGATTTAAAACCCTTAACCATTTAAACCAATGACGTTTTAATGTATTACTTTATAGTTCATTATGAGACAATAAGAAAAAGTCTCGTTTTGACCCTTAATTAATAGTGTTTCTTTATAATTATCATTATAATTGGTTGTCATTTGTTTTGCCACTATCATATGTTGCCATAAACAAAAGATTAATCCGAATATTGCTACATATTATTGTTAATTTTAGTTAAATGGTTGAATATATAATCCATCAAATTCATACATGTTCACAAATTAACCAGAGGGTTACTATATTATAATCATAATTCCTAATTATATTAAGTTAAAAAAAAATCATATTAAATTTAACTAATTTTAGAAATCTGAAGACTCATTCCCTATACATAAATGGATACTAGTCATGAATAAAGTCATGGTCATTAAAGGATATGCGTTTTTTTTTTTTTTTTACAATTACAAATGAGAATATCTACTCTATCAGAAACATGAGAATATCTACATGAAACTAAAATTATTTTTGGAATTTCATTAAGCAACAAATTAGTTTTACATAAAAGAAGAAACGAAAATAATACTTGCAAAAAAATAAAATAAAATTATTGTTGCATTGCATAAAAGAAAATCAATAGTACAATACATATTGATTAGACAAAAGAATTCACAATGGATCTCCCTTTTAACGTTATTACACACAATGTAAATCAGCAATAAATAATAAAACCTTGATATGGAGAATTATTAACTCTCGTTTGTTTTGCTTCAATGTCATTTGATAATGTACTTAGTAGTGGGTTGGAGGTGGTGGAGACATGTAATAGTATGGGGGAGGAGAAGAGTGAGTTGGGGGTGGAGGAGAGATGTAATGGTATGGAGGTGGTGGTGACTTCACCGGGGGTGGAGGAGAACTGTAGTGGTATGGAGGTGGTGGTGACTTTTGAGGGGGTGGAGGAGAGCTGTAATGGTATGGAGGTGGTGGTGACTTCACCGGGGGTGGAGGAGAGTTATAATGGTAAGGAGGTGGTGGTGACTTCACTGGGGGTGGAGGAGAGCTGTAATGGTAAGAAGGTGGTGGTGACTTTTGAGGGGGTGGAGGAGAGCTGTAATGGTATGGAGGTGGTGGTGACTTCACCGGGGGTGGAGGAGAGCTATAATGGTAAGGAGGTGGTGGTGACTTCACTGGGGGTGGAGGAGAGCTGTAATAGTAAGGAGGTGGTGGTGACTTCACTGGCGGTGGAGGAGAGCTGTAATGGTAAGGAGGTGGTGGTGACTTCTTAGGGGGTGGAGGAGAGCTGTAATGGTATGGAGGTGGTGGTGACTTCACCGGAGGTGGAGGAGAGCTGTAATGGTAAGGAGGTGGTGGTGACTTCACTGGATGTGGAGGAGAGCTGTAATAGTAAGGAGGTGGTGGTGACTTCACCGGGGGTGGAGGAGAACTGTAGTGATATGGAGGTGGTGGTGACTTCACCGGGGGTGGAGGAGAGCTGTAATGGTAAGGAGGTGGTGGTGACTTCACTGGAGGTGGAGGAGAGCTGTAATGGTAAGGAGGTGGTGGTGACTTCTGAGGGGGTGGAGGAGAGCTGTAATGGTAAGGAGGTGGTGGTGACTTCTGAGGGGGTGGAGGAGAGCTGTAATGGTATGGAGGTGGTGGTGACTTCACCGGGGGTGGAGGAGAGCTGTAATGGTAAGGAGGTGGTGGTGACTTCACTGGAGGTGGAGGAGAGCTGTAATGGTAAGGAGGTGGTGGTGACTTCTGAGGGGGTGGAGGAGAGCTGTAATGGTATGGAGGTGGTGGTGACTTCACCGGGGGTGGAGGAGAGCTGTAATGGTAAGGAGGTGGTGGTGACTTCTGACGGGGTGGAGGAGAGATGTAATGGTATGGAGGTGGTGGTGACTTCACCGGGGGTGGAGGAGAGCTGTAATGGTAAGGAGGTGGTGGTGACTTCACTGGATGTGGAGGAGAGCTGTAATAGTAAGGAGGTGGTGGTGACTTCACCGGGGGTGGAGGAGAACTGTAGTGATATGGAGGTGGTGGTGACTTCTGAGGGGGTGGAGGAGAGCTGTAATGGTATGGAGGTGGTGGTGACTTCACCGGGGGTGGAGGAGAGCTGTAATGGTAAGGAGGTGGTGGTGACTTATTAGGGGGTGGAGGAGAGCTGTAATGGTATGGAGGTGGTGGTGACTTCACCGGGGGTGGAGGAGAACTATAATGATATGGAGGTGGTGGTGATTTCTCGGGAGGAGGTGGAGAAGCATAAACGTAAGGCTTATAATCAGCCAAAACCGAAGTAGCTACAAAGCAAAAAACTAAAGCATAAATCATCGAAGAAAATTGTCCCGGATACTCTCTCCGGGTTCCCATTCTTAAATATGATGTTTTGTGTTATGTTGTGTATCTTCAAACTCAACTAAACCTCTTTATATAGTGATGCTTCATCAATCACGGATATAATAAGCATGTTTATTTAATGAATAAATTACATATAACAGCCTGGATTATACCATTAATGTACTACCAAATCTTACTAATTAATTTTATATTTTTCTTGTCTTGCGACTTATTATTATTGATGGGTTCCACTACTTGTAATCCAATTTGGTATATATATATAAATGAAAAAAAATGAAGAAAATGTCAAGGTTTGTGGATTTGGTAGATGAAAATTGGGTTAATTAGCATTTTTAGTATAATTTTAAGGGCAAACCGGATTTTTAGTATGAAAGAATATGTCAAAATTAAATTCCTTACCAAATATGATCTAAAATGGAATGAAAAAAAGTCTTTTCAAAATATAAGTAATGGATTGTTATAACAATAATTGATTGTTGCTCCTAAGACTATAAATGCTGTAATTAAAGGCAATTTCTGATATAATTAATGAGGTTATTAACTAGTCGAAAATCCGCCAGATCAAGATTATAAAAACATTAGACGTTAGTCGGACGGACATCCCTCGAGATTATCTGAGATTAATTAGATTTATATTTTTATATAGTTCAGACACATTTTTAGAGAGCAGAATCGTGTTGCTGATCGCTTGGCGGCGGCGGGCCATGAAGGGACGTTAGGCGTTACTACCCTTCCTGTTTCCCCTAGTTTCATCTCTCATCTTCTCTTAGAAGATAGGATTGGGGTTAGCTTCCCTAGGCTAATTCCTGGGTAGTTTGTTGTTATTCGTTTTTCTTTTCCTTTTCTACCCAAAAAAAAAAAAAAATATATATATCTTATACTATCTAAAAATAATAATATAAAAGTATTTAATATAGAAAAAATATATATTTAAAACATATATCTTTTAAAAATGTGTAAACATTAATATTTTAATAATAATACTTTGAAACAATTCAAACAAATAAAATATAATGTTTACAAGTAATATGATTCATCAAAACTTATGGAACAATATAATATCATGAAAAGAAGTAGAAAACACAATTAAACCAAAATATCTAAAACTAATAAAACAATTCACCAAATAACCATACAATAATGTTCAAAAGTGAATTATATATTTTTTTTTAAAAGTGAATTATAATAAAGAAATATTTTTTTTATTAATGATGAACTCTTTTTTTCATCGTCTCTTAGGTGGTCTAGGTGGCGTCCAATCGGCCTAGACGGAGCCGATGCAGCTAAAAATTAAATGAGGGCAAAAATACCAAGTGGAACTAATTGGAGAAAATTGAGACGGATTCTCGATTTTGAGCATCTAAGCGGACTTAGACGGTCTAGGGGATCTTGTTTTGGAATAATGCACACAATGCACTGAGTTATATAATATTATTTAATTAATTTATCTTTATTTTTATTGCATCTAACAATCTAACAGTGAACCTAAATTGTGGTTTGATAGACTGTAGGATTAAGTTTGTCCGTCAATTGAATCTTCATTCATCTAAGAAGTTTTCGATTAGCTCACTGTAAAATATAATCCGACATTGTTTGTTTTGCAGTCAACGAGAAACTTCTTAATAACCCATCACGTTCGATCTTATTGCCTCTAGCATTATGGTTGTTATTGGTGCTTAAATTATTTTATTTTGGTTCTCAAATGAGTAATTTCCCATCTTCATTTTGTGTACATCTGACCTTTCTATTCTACTTTAACAATGGCAGAGCTTGGAATTATATGGTACAAAATTTAGATCACTAGATTGGTGATTGACGATTCGATGATAGCGAAGGACTCTGAAGAATGAAAAATCGATACCATTTTGATATATATTTCAATTATGTTCAACTAAAATAAAAAAATAAATTTATAGTATAATAAATTTATAGTATAATAAATTTATTTCCTAACTTAATTCATACCCTTTGTAACATAATATCTATTTTCCAATTCAATTCAATATATAAATAATGGGTTAGCTTATGTTTACTTTGTTTTTAACAAAGTAAGCCTTACTTTGTTTCTCCACCATTGACATAAATTAATTCTCCAAATATCAAATTCAATCTTCAACGCAAAAATTCAAAAGCAATTACTTATCATTATACTAATATAATATTAAATAATCAAAATATTAACTGTAAATTTATAGACCTAACATATAAAAGTTTCAATCAATTAAAATGATCAACACTATTTCTTCTTAATTTTGTCATAAATAAATATTATAATTTAAATAAAAACCCATCGATAATGTTAAAATCACGGATTTAAAATTTAAAGGGCATCTCTAGCATTTTGGAGGTCCTATACAATAAATACCAAATAGTAAAACAAGTATGGGAGTAGGGCCAAATTTAATAACGTTTTAATCGAAGTGCAGATTTAGCCTAAACGTATAAAATTGTGCAAATTTATGCCTAAAATTTCCAAGCAAGATCAATTTTAGTCCAGTGCTATACAAAATTTGAAAAAATTGGGTTGATTGTTATTTAACTGCCACATCGGACTTTTCAAACAAGTTTTTTGATAAATTGAAGTAGTTTTATATATATATTTTTTTTGTAGTTTTTTTGTACCGATATTAATAACACAGTAAATATTTTAGACAGTTTGACAAAAAAAATTGTGATTAACTTATATGTAGCAGATTTAGTTTTTAGCATTTTAACGTAATTTTTGTAATTTTATTAATAATACTCTAATTCGGGTCTTCTTATAAATTATTGTCCTACTAGATTATAATTTTCATTTTAATTTTGTAAAAATACTCACCATAAAAAATTTGATCGATACAGGTTGTTATGTAATTAACTCAATAGTATGAGTAAATTAGTGAAAATTAATTGTAACAAGTAAATCGATATATATTAGTCATTTTAGATTGAATATATATTAACATTTTTGGTTTCAGGAAAAAATTAAGATTATAAAAAAATAATTATAAAATTATATAATAATAATAATAAAATTTAAAACAAAACATATATAAAAAATAAAGAGAAAAGAGCTTTATATAATAATAAGATATTATTAAGAAAATGAGGAATAATAAAGAAAATTAGAAATAAAAGAAAATGAGAACCAAAACATACGGATCCAATGAGTCAAACTCTCACCCTCACAAACACCGAGGAATTTTCACTCTCACCCTCACAAACACTTCCAGTATGCTTTTACCATTCAATTTAGCACTATATTTTGTTATAAATCCAAATCTACATATTTCTTAACCATAATAATTTTAATAATGATCAAATTTGAAACAAATTCCGATCGCCGCCTATGCAGTCTGTCCCTAGATCCGACTCTGCCAATGGATATATAATAATTGTATACTTATTTTTATTTTCACCGTCATTTCTCAATAAACTGTTAATCTTCACCTTTTCTATTTGGGAATAAACGTGTAACCACATAGGTTGTAGGGATGTAAATGGGGCGGGGACGGGAATTAATATGTGCCCTGTTAGCGGGGACGGGGCTGGGATGGGAAAGGGTATCCCCACCCCGCGGGGATCCCCGAACCCGCCCCGTATTGTGCCCCGCGGGGAATCCCCGATTAATCCCCGTTTATGTATAAGAATTAAATGAAAAATTGATACTTGATGGAGACTTGGAGGGAAAGATGATACACACTTGGTCTATTTAGAGCGGAAATTAGAATCTGTTCAAAATTTTTGACATGGCAGAGCAAATGCCTGTTATTATTTAATTTTTATTGTTAATACATTTAGCTTTTTTTATGATGGTTTGTAAAGAAAGTGAGGTTAGTAAAAATAAATTCTTTCTGCAGTTTATATTCCATGCACTCTTGCTATTTATGATTATTTGGGAGTGTCCATCTGGTTAGGGTCATTTTTTTGCTTGGACATAAATATTGATCTTTTATGCAGATTATTATCAGGAGTAAACGGGTAAACGGGGATTCCCCATACCCGCGGTTTCCCCATGGGGTGGGGACGGGGACAGTTTTTATCCCCGTTTAGCTGGCGGGGACGGGGACGGGGAATCCCTGTTTAGGCGGGGACGGGGATGGGAAACCAAATCCCCGCCCCGCCCCGCCCCGCCCCGTCCCGTTTACATCCCTAATAGGTTGGTGTTTTTTTTTTTTTTAAATTATCCTATAATTTTTAGAAAAAAAGAATGGCTGGTGTACAACTTATTTATTTATTTATTTATTTATGATGCCTTGACTTTGGTAATGCAATGGACAATGTCATTTTTTTAGTTAAATTAAATCCATAACTTCCAAGTGTTTGCTTCTCGTGATTAATTCTTGTTGAATTTGGATTATTTATGCTAAATTATATACTTATTGAATAATTCTTCAAAAAACAATCGATAATTAGTGTATATTTTAGTGACCAATTCAAGTGTTACATATTTATTTGAAATTTATGTTTCATTATTTAATATGAAAAATAATAATTTAGCTTAAAATAAAAATATTCAACCCCATGTAGCTATATGGAATGGCAGTAGTTGTCACGACCATGTCCAGATTTCTAGAATTTATACATTGATATTAATATATATTAGAATTATTGGGTATGTGATTTTGATTTGGTGCTATAGGAAAAGTTTGGGGTTAATTCGATGGTTTTATGTGTAAATTAAAAATTTATGATAATTTTTAAAAGATTATAGAAAGATGGAGGATCAAAGGTGATATTTATCAAATTTGGATATATATTCCAAATTCTTCTGGAGAATACGAGGATCATCTCATCTTCTTTTCTTTTTTCTATTCCTTTAAAACTTCATCAATTTTTTCTGAACCGTTTCTCTACCGTTCCTTTGATTTATGGAGATTCGACCGTCCGAATCACTCGAAATCGGAATTATAGCATCCTTATGTATAGATCTAAGTCCTAACTGAAGAGTTTTTGAGTTTCGGCAGTGTTTGGAGGGAAACGTCTTAGACAGAATTTAGAGGCGAATCGATCGGGTGTATTTTGTTCAATTAGAGACCAAGGTAAGTAACTATCAACTATATTTTGAGTTTTATGCATATAGATAGATATATAATCAAAGAAGTTTCAGAAATTGATATTTCAGGGTTTATACGGGTATTTTGTAAAATTGGAGTTTTTCATGATTTTGCTTTTTATTGTGAAATTACGGTTCAAATGAAGCTATTGACTATACTTCTATGTGAATTTCAGATTTTACTTGATTATGTTGATTTAAGGCTTGATTTGGTTGATTTACATATATACATATATGTTTTTGGTTTCAATATATATCTATATTGAACAAAATGAATTTGATGATTTCTTACGAATTGTTTTTGGATTGAGAAATCTATTGCGGTTATTGTTGTTATTATTTTGGGTTGAAGTCCAAATATGATTTTTATGATACAAAAGGGCTAATTGAAGCCAAATGATTCATGGTTATGAATTAATTTGGAATTTGATTGTGAAAGGAAATTTGAGTACGTTATGATTTTATGATTTTATATCCATCGAGAGTTATCCGGATCGGTGGTTTTATATTTGAAGACCATGTTCAGTGAGGGACATGACCTGTGTACACAGTCTGAAGACCTATTGGGTATGGCAGCGAAGTGTTGGGTAAGACCATATGGGATAAGCAATGTTAAGAGACGTCTCGACTATATATGTGGTTATGGATTGATACTTAAGGGGAGAAACTCGAGGATGAATACAATGTTTTAAGTTCATTTGGATTATGTTTTCGGTTATGATTGATTTTGATATAAGGTTTTACGTTTGATTAAATACGAGTTGGTTTGATAAAACACTTATTTGATTACAATATTTTAAAAGGTTTTGAACTCAAGAATGGATACAAGATTATATATTTTTATGGTTTTGGTTTACTACTTTGACTATATATAAACTTAAGTTTTGAGTATATTTTATAAGGTTTTGGTTAAATCCTTTTATCAATGTATATGTGTAGCTATGTTAAGTAAAGTTGGTTTTTATAGCTGATAGTTTCTTACTGAAATTTTTGTCTCACCTTTTTAAATGTTTTAATGTTTTTAGGTGAGAAAGTACATGATAGAGAGAATGTTACCGACCGATTAGGCAAGGATCGGAAGTTGTTGCTTATTGTTAGAATTATGGTTAGAACTTTGGTATTGCAATTGTAATATAATGATATTTGGATAAATTGGAGACTTCTAAGTATTGATTATGATCTTTCTATTTCACGCCTGATGCCGATTGAGGTCGTTTAGGGTCGGGTGTGACAGTTTGGTATCAGAGCTCTAGGTTAAATTCTTCGGACCTAAGGTTGATAGTAATTGAGGAATATCGATATTTGGCAATACATAAGAAATAATCGATAGTAATTCTTATGGATTGATACTTAAGGGGAGAAACTCGAGGATGGATACAATGTTTTAAGTTCATTTGGATTATGTTTTCGATTATGATTGATTTTGATATAAGGTTTTACGTTTGATTAAATACGAGTTGGTTTGATAAAACACTTATTTGATTACAATATTTTAAAAGGTTTTGAACTCAAGAATGGATACAAGATTATATATTTTTATGGTTTTGGTTTACTACTTTGACTATATATAAACTTAAGTTTTGAGTATATTTTATAAGCTTTTGGTTAAATCCCTTTATCAATGTATATGTGTAGCTATGTTAAGTAAAGTTGGTTTTTATAGCTGATAGTTTCTTACTGAGATTTCTGTCTCACATTTTTAAATGTTTTAATGTTTTTAGGTGAGAAAGTACATGATAGAGAGAATGTTACCGACCGATTAGGCAAGGATCGGAAGTTGTTGCTTATTGTTAGAATTATGGTTAGAACTTTGGTATTGCAATTGTAATATAATGATATTTGGATAAATTGGAGACTTCTAAGTATTGATTATGATCTTTTCACGCCTGATGCCGATTGAGGTCGTTTAGGGTCGGGTGTGACAGTAGTGCTCACCTGGATTGATAAATCTAAAAGCAATAAATGTTTGATAAATGGAGAAGATGAATATCTCTTTGATTAAACATATCAAAAGTCTTTTTCTTCTCAAATGTGAAAGAAGGAGCAGGCAAGCTTAAATACAAAAAGTGCAGCAAAAACAAAAAAGCTAAAGGAAAAAATGAAACGGTTACATTCTCACAAAATCAAGACCGTTAATTGCCTAATCAAATCCCTGTGATGATTGGGCCTTTTCCGTCTTTATGATGCAGCTGTCTGTAGAGGATGGGTTTATGGTTATGGGTTTGTTCAAATCAGGAAATGTGGGCTTAGACTCACTTTCGGCCTCTTGCTCATTTGCTGAAAAAAACATTGCGTTTTCAGCCTTATCACCCCCCTCAAGATTGGCGTGAATATGTCACAGAGACCAAGCTTGGACATGAAATTTTGGAGGGTTGGAAGATGTTGAGCTTTGGTGAACATATCTGCAATTTGTTGTGAAGATCGAATAGGGAGGAGATGAATGACCTTTTGTTCAAATTTCTAACGAACAACATGGCAATCGATTTCAATATGCTTGGTGTGCTCGTGAAACATTGGGTTTTGAGCGATGTGAAGAGCAGATTGATTGTCACAATACATCAGTGCTGACTGAGGATGAGAAATTGCAAAATCATGTAGGAGGTAAAGTAACCATTGAAGTTCACAAGTGCAGTGAGCCATTGCTCTGTATTCCGCTTCAGATGAACTGCGTGAAATAGTAGATTGTTTCTTTGAACGCCAAGAAATTAAGGCATTCCCTATGAACACACAGAATCCAGTGATGGACTTTCGAGTTTCTGGACATGTTGCCCAGTATGAGTCAGTGAAAGCCTTTAATTACAGGTCATTTTGAGTTGGGAAGAAAATGCCCTGCCCTGGTGCCTTTTTGATGTATCGCAGAACCCTGTGTGCTCTACCCAAGTCATCTGTGGTAGGTTGAGAGAGGTGTTGAGAGAGCTGACCCACAATATAAGATATTTCTGGTCGAGAGTGAGTAAGATAGAGAAGTTTCCCAATGAGCTGTCTATATCCAGTAATGTTTGTCAAATGAATTGCTTTAGGGCCAGGTTTGAAATTAGGCAGAGCGGGTGTATCAACTGGTTTCGAATGCGCAAAACCACTATAGTCTAGCGATTCGACAACATATTTCCGTTGACATAAGTGAATTCCCCTTTTGTTTCTTGACACCTCGAAACCGAGAAAGTACTGCAGTGGGCCCATGTCTTTTAGCTTAAACAAATGATGAAGATGATCCTTAATGCTCTTGACAGAGTTTTGGCAATTGCTTGCAACAAGTAAACCATCCACATACACTAAAACAGCCAAAAATACTCCATTTGCAGTATAAGTAAATAAAGATGGATCAGTCAAGCATTGTTTCATACCAATTTGCATGAGTGCCTCCTTGAGCTTGAGATTCCATTGCCTCCCCGCTTGACGCAATCCATACAAGGATTTTTGGAGTTTACAGACTAGGGGAACTTTGGAAGAAGGGACTGAGCAACCAGGGGGAATGTCCATCTAGACTTCCTCAACCAAATCACCATTGAGATATGCATTATTAATGTCCATGTGTTCTAAAATCCAATGTTGAGAGGCTGCTAGTGCTAGTATTAATCGAATTGTGGTAATTTTGGCCACCGGAGCAAATGTGTCAGTGAAATCAATACCATCTTGTTGTGTGAAGCCCTTGGCGACTAATCGTGCTTTGTGTTTGTCCAAAGATCCATCAGTATTGTACTTTGTTTTGTATATCCATCTACATCCAATTGCTGTTTTGGTTGGGGGTAAAGTTGTGAGGACCCAGGTTTTTTTGGCTGCAAGGGCATCTAATTCAGATTTTATTGCCTCTTCCCAATGAGCAAATTGTGCTGCTTCTTTGTAGGTTGAGGGGTCTTGTGTGTGAAGTATGTTGATGGAAAAGGCCTTTTTTGCTGGTGAAAGGGAATCATAGGTCAAGAATTTTGAGAGGTGGTGAGGATAAGTATGAGTGTTTGTAGTGTTGTGATTGCAGAGAGATTGTAGTCTTGGAGGTAGGATGGAGTTTGTCTTATTCTTGTGGAGCGGCGTACAGGGGGTGCGGCTATAGGATTGTGTGGTGGAGAGATATTTGGTGACGGTATGGAGTTGGGTAAAAGAGGTGGGGGAGGAATGAGGTCCTCTAGTTCATCCAAAGGATCAATGTCATAGATAATTGGGAGAGGCGAATAGTGCTCTGTGATAGGCAATGAATATGGAAATGTGTCTTCATAGAATTCCACATTCCTAGAAAGAAAAACACGGTTGGTATGTAGGTCCATGACCTTATACCCATTTATTCCATTTTTGAATCCAAGGAACACACATCTGCTTGCTCGAGAGGAAAACTTATTTTTTTTCCTATCAATTGTGGAAGCAAAACACAAGCAGCCGAAGACCTTAAGGTCATGCCATTTGGGATTCTGCTTATACAAAATTGTATAAGGGATAGAATTAGATGTAGCATTAGTTGGAAGCCTGTTTATGAGGAAAACAGCATGAGATACAGCTTCTGTCCAGTATTCAATAGGCAGATTGCTCTGGAATAAGAGGGCCCTTGCAACATTAACAATGTCTTGATGTTTGCGTTCCATAATTCCGTTTTGTTGTGGGGTTTCCACGCAACTAAGTTGATGTGTAATGCCTTGTTGAGTATAAAACTCAGGTATATTGAACTCCTGCCCATTATCTGACCTGATGATGCTGACTGCAGACTGAAAATGTGTGTGAACATATGAACAAAAAGACACTAATGCATTTCTGGCTTCAGACTTGTGCTTCATCAAGTATAACCATACAAAATGACTATGGTCATCCACAATGGTTAGAAAGTAATGAAATCCATTCACTGAATGTCTAACAGGTCCCCAAATGTCAACATGAATAGTATTAAAAACAGACAATGCTCGAGATGAGCTTAAACTGAAACTTTTCTTTTTCTGTTTAGCAAAATGGCATGTGTCATAAGGCCTGTTGCAAACTAAAGTTGCTGAAGGTAAAAATTGTTGTAAAAAGCTACTTCTAATAGAAGAGGGATGGCCCACCCTTGCATGCCACAAAGGGAACTCTGAGTGTACTTTGATAGATGCAACCTGCATAGTTGTGTTAGGGACTGGTTCTACAAGCTGATATAATCCACTCTCTAACTTAGCATATCCAATCCTCTTGTTCATAGTCAGATCCTGAATCACACAATGTTATGATGTGAACAATAAGCAAATTTGAGATGCCTTAGTTAATTTGCTTGTAGAAATCAAATTGTATTGAAACTGAGGAACGTATAAAGCATCATGCAAAACTAATTGTTGGCTGAGTTTCACAGTCCCAACTAGGGGTGAGCAAAACCGAACCAAAAACCAAAAACCGAAAAAACTGAACCAAAAAAACCGAACCAAACCGAACCAAAATGTAATTAGGTTTGGTTCGGTTCTTTTTTTTCTTCAATTTCGGTTTTTGGTTCGGTTCGGTTTGGTTTGGGTATAAACCGAAAAACCAAACAAAACTGAATTTTCACTTAATAATTTATTTGTATAGTTTCTGCCCAAACCCTTATATATATTTCTACCCAAGACCAAGCCCATTTCAATTCAAATGTAACTACAATTAAGACCTGCTCAATATTAATTTGTGTATTTATAATAAATTAAAACAATTCAATTCCAAATCCAACTCTCTCAACAAATCTAGTCCTAATGCAATTAGTATTATGTTTCAATTATTTATATAGCCTCCATACACACAATTTTTTATTCAACCATTCACAACATCGTTGCTCTCTCTCTAATCTATCTCCCCTATTAGTCCTAATCAATATTTTATCAATTAGTTATTATATATTTGGAATAATTAGTTTTATTATAAGATTTACTTAATTTACATCAATTAAAATTTAATTGATTTGTTTAGAATTTTGATTTAAAAAAGTTACAGAAACAATTATGTTGAGAATTTGGTATTTCGTAAAGTTTATAACAGATCATGCCATAAAAAATTGTAACCAAATCTCCAATTCGGTTTGGAATAGAACCAAACCGAATTAAAATTTGGTTTGGTTTGGTTTTCAAAAATAGCTCTTATATGGTTCGGTTTTATTTGGTTCGGTTCGGTTTTTAAACCGAACCGGACCATGCTCACCCCTAGTCCCAACATGAGCGACTGGCACGGTAACACCATTAGGGAGTTGAACCCTAAAGTCATTGACCGCCTTATATTTTTCAAAGAAATTCAGGTTGCATATAACATGATCTGTGGCCCCAGTGTCCACAATCCAACAAGAATTGGTATGAAAAGAGCTATCAGAGGTAAAAAGTGATATACCAGTATACAAAACTTTGTGGTTGCTATTGGCAGTTGCAATATGAGGACTACTACTACTTCCTGCTCCATTTGCTTGATTCTGAGATGATGGGAGCAAACTCATTATTTGGTTGAATTGATTCCTGGTGAGCACCATAGGTTCTTCCTCATCCAAATATTGATTCTCATAGTTGTTCTCATCACGTTCATTTTGAGACTCAATGGAATTGGCCTGTGTCTGATGAACTTGGTTAGCTTTAGCATAATTCTTCCTGTTAGCATTTTTAGATCCATATCTAGGAGGAAAGAGTTTTCCATATGCCCTTCTTTTCCACAATATGGGCAAATGGGAGGTTTGGAGTTATCCTGGTAGAATTTTTTGTTAGGTGTAAATGGCTTGCTGTTTGGGAATTTGGGGGTGAATGTTTGCGCCACAAAGGATGTGGGTTCAATGGTTTGCAAGCTAAGGGAATTTGTGTTGAGATGTCTCTCGTGTTGTATTGCAAGAGCAAAAACACGATTCAGAGTGGGAAATGGTTCCTGAAGTAGGATTTGAGAACATATGGTCGAAAAATTGCTATTGAGACCTTGTAAAAAGGTAATGACCTGGTCTGATTCTTGATAAGATCTGAAGCTTCTAATTGCTCCACAATCACACACAGGATCACAAACGCACTTGGGTAATGGACGGTAATTAGCTAGTTCATCCCACAATATCTTGAGTCTAGTATAATAAAAGTTTATCGAAAGATTACCCTACTGTAATGCTTGAATCTCTTTTCTGAGCTCTGAAATCCTGATGTTATCTCCTTGAGCAAATCTGTCTTTCAAATCTACCCATACATCAGCTGCTGAATCGATCCACATAATGCTCTGTGCTATAGAGTCTGAAAGTGATCTGGTTATCCATGATAAAACCATACTGTTGCATCTTTGATAACTTGCATAGTTAGCATCTTCCGGATCTGTTGGCTTCTCGATCGACCCATCTACAAACCCAAATTTGTTCTTGGACAATAGAGCCATTTTCAATGTTCTTGACCACTGATGGTAATTTGAACCATCAAGAACAGATGAACATAACGATAAAGAAGGATTTTCGTTAGACGAAAGGAAGAAAGGATTACCAAGTGCATTTGCCATGATGAGAAGAACAGAGTAACAAAATTAAAAAGTGAAAGAATGAGCAGATTAATGTTCTGATACCATGATAAATCTAAAAGCAATAAATGCTTGATAAATGGAGAAGATGAATATCTCTTTGATTAAACATATCAAAAGCCTTTTTCTTCTCAAATGTGAAAGAAGGAGCAGGCAAGCTTAAATACAAAAAGTGCAGCAAAAACAGAAAAGCTAAAGGACAAAATGAAACGGTTACATTCTCACAAAATCAAGACCGTTAATTGCCTAATCAAATCCCTGTGATGATTGGGCCTTTTCCATCTTTATGGTGCAGCTGTCTGTGGAGGATGGTTTTATGGTTATGGGTTTGTTCAAATCAGGAAATGTGGGCTTGGACTCATTTTCGGCCTCTTGCTCATTTGCTGAACAAAACATTGCGTTTTCAGCCTTATCATGGATCCTGAATGACCAAATGAATTTAGTCACTCACTGTTAAATCTAGACTTATTAAATTTAGGGTAAATTCCAAAAACAACCCCTGTGGTTTCATGTTGTTCACAAAAAACCCCTGTGGTTTGTTTTTACCAAAAAAAAGGACCGTGTTATACGCCGTTACACGAAATAAGGAAAATGGCTTAACAGTGTTAAATCTGATGACGTGGCAAGGGGTAAAATTGTCCGAATTAAAATAAAAAAATAAAAATAACAAAAAAGAAAAAAGAAAATTAAAATAAATAACAAAAAAAAACAAAAAGAAAATTAAATTCTTCTTCTTCTTCTTCTGGACGACGTCTCCTCCACCGTACGGCGTCTCCAGCAGCTATCCTTTCCCGTTTCCGGCTGCCATCAAATGCTTCACCTCCACCACTTCTTCTTCTGTAACTCATCCTTCGTCTGCACCTCCACCACGAATCCCATATCAATACTCACGCTCGTCACGGATCCCAATGCTAGGTGCAAAATAGCTGTGGCGATATGGTTTCCTACTGTCTTCTTCACGATCCACGGTCCTTTCACGATCCGATTCACAATCTTAAACCGCTGATTCCGAAATGCATCATCTCCGTTAACAAAACGGTACAACAACGAACCGGCAAGAATAGGACCTTCTGAGGCAAAATAGAAAACCGCACTGTATTGATCCTTGCGAGAAACTTGACGATTAACGGCGAGAACAAAATATTTCAACGATTCTCCTTGCGATTGTGCCTTTCTGAGAGCGAGCATCACGCGGTTGTCAGGATAGGCGAGAACGTGATCTAGTTTGGAATTACTTTAATCCAATCCATAACGGCGGGAGAAAGCAAGTAATCGCCGGCCGGAGATTTTAACCGTTTAGGTGATGCCCAGCCGTTGACTGGAAATTTCCAGAAATAAAGAAGAAGAAGAAAAAGAAAAAAAAAATATAAAGTGGCTAGCTATTCGAAGTAGAAGAAGAAGCCCAGACGAAGAAGAAGAAGAAACCGAGAAGAAAAAGAAGAAGCCCAGACGAAGAAGAAGAAGAAACCGAGAAGAAGAAGAAGAAGCCCAGACGAAGAAGAAGAAGAAGTTGAAGCCAGAGAGAAGAAGAAGAGAATGGTGGTACAATTTTATTTTTTTAATTTTTAATTTTTTTTTGTTATTTTGTTATTTTATTTTTTTATTTTGATTCAGACAATTTTGCCCCTTGCCACGTCATCAGATTTAACACTGTTAAGTCATTTTCCTTATTTCGTGTAACGGCGTATAACACGGTCCTTTTTTTTGGTAAAAACAAACCACAGGGTTTTTTTGTGAACAACATGAAACCACAGGGGTTGTTTTTGGAATTTACCCTTAAATTTAAGTCTTAGGATGATTTGCATCTCCATCACATAATCCTAATAAGTCTGAATCTAACGGTGAATTATCAAATTCATTTGATCATTAAGGGTCCATTGTGAGCACTACTGAATGAAATGGTTCATTATTATTTTTTAAACAGTTTAGTGGTTATTATTAAAACAGATATTTGGGAGATCGGCTCCAATATGTGAATTTTTAATAAAATAATAATTATTAAAAATATTAGTTGTTAGCCATATCTTTAAAATATATAATTTAAATATTGAGTTTGTTGAATTTGCAGGCATGTCTGGGAAGGAACTGAGTGAGTAATTATTTAATGTTTCTAGCTAACTTCAAACCATTGTACAAAAGGTACAAAGATTAGAAAATCTTTTTGAATCTCTAGTTGTACTACAAAATTCCACCAAGTAATATCAAATTTCAGAATTCAAAATAATGTTTTTATTGATCATCTTCAATGTTAGGAATAGTGAGTTGCTATTTACCGTCCTATTTTTCCTACTTATCGTCCGAAAAAAGACATATTAGTGCCTTCCATTTATTTTGAAGAAAAAAAAAAAATTTCAAACCCCTTCCTCCATACATCTAAATTTTTTTGGAATTTTGCCTTGCGGACCAAATGGCCCGCCAAGGCAAAATTCCGGAAATTTTTAAAAAATTTGAATATTTTCTAAAAATTTTAAAAATTTGAGGGTAAATATGGTAAAAAATGGGCGGTAAGTAGGAAAATAGAGGCGGTAAATAACAACACCCTAGGAATATGGATGACACCGGGTTCTTCTTCCAGAACATAATGACAAATGCGGAATAAAGAAAAATACGGAATAAAGAAAATAAACAATAAAGAGCACAAGATTTTAACGAAGTTCATCTAAATATAGCTACTTTCTCGAAGCTACTGCATTAATTTGCTTTTACTATTTATGAGAATAATTGAACATGTATTATAATAGGAATATATATAAATTCTAGGTCAAACCTCCAAAATACAGATATAAAGAAAGTTGCTTGGTATTCTCCACCTTCAAATAAATAAGACTCTTCATACATGTTCCTCAAATTAATATCCAAATAAATATGCACATAAAACATGCAATCTCCAATTTCCAACATTGAATATAGGAAAAGAAACGAAACAAATGACTAAAAAACCACAAACAAAGCTTGAATTGTACATGAAAAACATTTCTAACACTTAATTCACTAAGAGGACTTGAAGAAACTACCATTATTGAGCAAGAACTCAAGGACTCCAGACAACTAATGTAAATCAATACAAGAAAATTGCGGACGGAAATATCTGTCGATTCCACCAAAGATTAGCATGTCTGATGGATCACCAGTGGATTTAAATCCGTCGCCCATACGTACAGCATATCAACAACGATTTTCTATTCCATCGGAGATTAAAACCCACACCAACTTTGTTAGAGAATTCCAAACACCGACAGACTATATCCGACCTAAGTTTGCCGGTGATTATTTCCGACCAATTTGTCCTTCTGTGATTACTTTTGAAAATTTGAAAAAAATAAATAGATTCATTTAAAAAAAATAGTTAATTTAGATTGAAGACAACTCATATATACATACTAGAAAAATATAATAATACACTGAAAGAGTTAAACCGTTGAACCCTTTCATTGATATGTATCAGATATATATATATAAATTACAAAGGATATGATTTGCCTATAATTAAGGCTAGATTAGCTCATGGAGTCAATTAATATGATTTACCTATAATTAAGCCTAGATTATCAATTAGCATAAATATAGAATAATTACCATAAATATAATATATAATTACCCTAAATGCAATATATATGTACCAAGCACATCAAAATATTATCACAGATGTCTATAAAAAAAAAATCAATCAGACTAAGATCTAAAACAAAATTGTTTATATCACATTTTTATGGAAATAGAAACTACTTGAACCACAATATTTATTAAATCTTAGCCTTGAGCAACAACCAAGTTTCTCAGTACATTGAGAAAGAACCAAAAAGCAAGCACGTTTATTTAATCTACCGGGGTGTTTGGTTGCTCCATTTTCTTTCCATATTTGTCTTTTTACTTTAAAAGTAAGAGTTTTATGTGTTTGGTTAAATAAATCATGTTTGTCTTTCAAAGCTGAAAAATAGTTTTTTACAAAAGCAGCTTTTTTTTCTAACAACAAATAGTAAACAACAACTGCAAACAATAAACAACAACATCAAATAACAGGTAAAACAAACGGACCGAACAAGTATAAAAATAGACTAGTCAAACCGAGATATATACGCAGATAAAAATATATATGATAGGGCACTTAAAAGTGCTTTCAACGCACGAAAAAAATTCCTTAGAAAACGTAAAAATTCAAATTTAAATTGGATTTTTCGAATGAAATTGCTGTTACGGCAAAAATCCGGAAGTTTCTACTAGAAATGCAGATATTACCCTATATGGATATAAAACCATTACATAGATTGCATATAGAATGAAGCTATTAACTTAATTGACCCTTACACTTACAAAATGTTTTATTAGTTCCCTCAACTTGTTTAAAATAATCTATTGACCACCTCGATTTATATAAATTGACACATTGACTTCATGAACTTGCTTACTTTAATCAGTTAGTCACCCTAAACTTATTTGAAGTGATATACATTTCAATTTGTTTAAATCTGTAAAAAAAAAAATCAAAACTTAAAGGCTTAACTTGTCCAAAAAGGTTAATTGACCCTTAAATTTTCAAAGTGTCATGATAGCCTCCTCAACTTGTATAAAATGTCAAGTTAGCCCATTAAACTTGCGTAAAATATATCAATTAATCACTCGGTTGCAAAAAAGTAAGCTGCATGCACAAGATGTGTTGTACACGTCTTATTACATAATTCACGGAATACATTAAAAAGGAAGTTATTACTTGCTCAACCGTAAAACTTGTCTTCTCTAATATAAGAACCAAATACCCCGACCTTGGTCGTTTTACCTTTTTTAAGACGCGTACAATACATCTTTCACATCTAACTTACTTTTTTATAACTAAGATTAATTGATTAAATTTTGTGCAAGTTCAGAGGGCTAACTAAATATTTGATACAAGTTGAGGGGCTATCCGGACATTTTAAAAGTTTAGAGGCCAATCAATTTTTTTTGGACAAGTTCAATGGACAAATAATATATTAAGCCAAATTTATAGAAATAAAAGCATGATTCGCGATTCTAAAGTTTTAAAACAAATTAATTTTCTACTTTTTACATTTTTATAGCGTTTTAAATCTAATTATTACACTTTTTACTAAGTTAAAAACAACTAATGTATTAACCCATTAAACAAAAATACATAAACATGTAGCATATTAGCAGCCTTATCACATCAATGTAAAGCACATTTTAATGTTCAAATGGAGCAGATATGATCATTTAAAGACTAAAATTGTCTGCCAAGATTGAATCACTATTTTTAATAAAATTCCTTTTCAAGAAACAGTGTCATTATAATTGTAGCAAATAGGAGGACTCAATTATCATTACCATCCAATCAAATCAATCTAAACATAAAAAAAAAAAAATTAACTAATTATCCAATCTAAGTTTCATTACTTTTACTTTGATCAAGAATAGCATCACATAACAATAAACTTAAAACTTAAATAATAATATTTAAGTTTAAGTTTACTTTGATTCCTTAAAAAAAATTACTTTGATCAATTAAAAAAAAAAGTTCACTTTGACCCTCCGACACCACCAGAAAACCATGGGGTTTTCTACTCTAACTATGCCAGGGGCCGTTATAGCTGGAACCCCTCCAGCTATGGCGGTTGAAAAAAAAAACCAGTACAGGTCTTCTTCTGTTGAAACAGATCGAAAGTTTTCATCTTATCCCTCTCCATTTATATTTTCTTGTTCTAAAATAGAACCTACACAAAACTACGTGGTTTTGTGCAGGTTCTATTTAAAAAACTAACGGATTCAACGTATGTAACTAAAATTAAAATGCCCTTTAGTACTCCTAAAAAAGGAAAATCTCCTAAATTACTCTTCCATTATTTTTTATTTTCACTCAACTTATAATTTCCAAAGTAAGTATTTTATTTTTTATTGTTTATTTTATTTCTACGTTTAGTTTTATGATTGCTAAATTTGAGATTTTTTTTGTGTGATTTCTAATTTATAATTTTATTTGGAGATTATTAATATGTTGTTTTTGCTAATTCTAATTAATTTAGAATTTCTAATTTAGGGTTTAATTTGGATATTTCTAGTTTATTTAAATTTAAATTATGATTTATTTACTATGTTGGGGATTTGTAATTTACTTTAATTTCGTTTGTTTTTATTTTATTTAAGAACAAGATGCATAAATTTTTGGAAACGGATATGCAATTAGTGTTCCCGAATCATTTTGTGACTAAGGCTTTATTATTGTTGTTGTCGTTGCTGTTGTTATGCAATTGGTGTAGAATAACAAACAAAATGTGTGGGTTGTATAATAATGTCTGAAATTGATCCAACTTGCCAACATTAGGAGATAAAATTACACCATTTAAGACATTAGGGGTAAAGTTGCACCATTTTAGACGTTAATGTATTTTTGCATCATATCGTTTTTATAAATATACAGTAGTGTTTAATTTTTTTTTTTTTTGCCCACGGAGCCCCTCCGACCTTTAACTCCTGGCTCCGTCACTGGATATGTGGTTCAAAAGTTTACGAATAATTTTTTTTTTTTTTTACAAAACAAAGTATTTCAAATTACATTGTTAAGTTCTGATACAATAAGAGCATTTTTATTTTATTTTTTAAATTACATTTACAAATTTGACAAAAACACATACCAAAAATTAAACAATAACAGTATAAAATGAACTTAAATATCAATTTAATTCATAAACTGTGAACTTAAATATCAATATATTATTGATTAAACCAATTTTAATGAAATTATGTATTTTTTAATAATTTCTTCGATTACTCATTTCGAGGCTGGTGAGGGAGTATAATTTATTTAATTTTTTTCTCTATAATTTAATGATAATTTTTCTCCATCTAACAATTATTTTGAACCAGATGGAGTATGATTTATCTAATTAATTTTCTATTAAATGTTATTTTTAAGTATAAAATTAGGTATAATTTTTCTATTTTATTAAATGCAACAAATGATATGTGCTATATAGTTCCTTTTGCTAATTGTGAAGTTAAATAAATCATCAATAAGTTGTTAACAATAAGTTAAATAAATAGTAAGAATTTTCTTAAATTTGCTAAAACAATGTTTTTTCGAGCAATGATTTCTCCATTGTGATTGATGTTGGGTGAATTCCGCAAGTGCACGGTTTCGCTTGTAGCAATAAAAGATATCCATCCCACAGAGAACGTTTTGATAAAAATTACTGTTCTGATTAAATTCGTTTTCTCGAGGTTTATCTAAAATCGTTAATGGTTTAAATGGTTTCTAATTCTAATTATGGTTACAGTTATAATTATTATTTACAGAAATTAAATTTAGATTAAAACTTATTCCAAGGTTAATTTATACTAAGCAAAAACACAACTTATAACTTTGATTTGTTTAGAAAAGATATAATAAATTACTAATTTATTCAATTTAAAGGAATTAAACTGTTATCAATCTTTACTCTCGGACTAAGACTGAAAATCTTAATCAAATTTGGAATCTAAACCCGATTATTCGACCTATCGCAATGACCAAATATAAATCCAAATTTACTTAAGTGTTCAACAAAATTTGCATGAGAAAATACCATATCTCTTTCTAAATATTTTTACATGAAAACACCAGTTAGAATTACTTAAAGAATATCGCTAGATCCAACTATAAATAAAATAATAATAGTGAAAATGGAATTGAATTAAAAGATATTTATTAGTTTGAGTTATAAACATCTCAAGTTAACAGAGAAGAAGAAGTTTGAAAAGCATTTGAATGAAGCATGAATTTCGGGTTGTCAATCCTTTACTCAACTTCGTAGGTTTGTCACACCGTGTTTCGCCCTCAATCTAGGATCTTCTCGCCGAGTCTTCGAAATAGCAATCTCTCGATTGTCTACGAAGCATAAACTCGACTTGGGTAAACCTTAATGTAAATAATAAAATCTATATCTTGTAGTGATTTTTTGTGTGTTGTGTAACACAAAAGTTAACAATTGAACTCTGAATTCTTCCTCTATTTATAATCTTCCAAGAGGTATGATGGAGAGACGTTTCCGTTGGTGAAGAGTTGCCTCTATCCGGATGTAAGGATACATCGTTTGGAGAAATAAACATGGAAAATATGCATAACAGCTTCGCTGTCCTTGTAGAGATTCAAGAATCTTGGCAGTGACAGGGGGGAGAAGGGAAGGAGAGAGGCGCACATCAGCTGCTCCGGCGTGTCCCTGTCGAGATTTCAGAATCTCGACAATGACAGAGGCTCTCCTTTTCCTCCTTTGTAATGTGTTTCAATTCTCAGATGTGACTTTCTGATTCTCGTACGTGATTTTCACTGAAACCTTGATTTCTCACTCATTTCTAATCCATTTTTGCTCCTATTTAGCTTTTTTTTTCAAATAATTAACACCTTGCACACAAACAACAAATACCCACGTGAAATCTTTCCAAAATAAAGTATTTAACATATATTTTACATGAAATTTAATATATTTATGCATGCTAATTTAGGTATATTTTAGGCTATGCAATAGGCAATCTACTGTATAATGTATAATGTATAGAATTTAGCAATTAAATTTGAATTATTAATTTTTTAAACATGATCTCTTAAGTAAAAACACAACTTGAAATAATCTCAATCCTTATTCGAAGTTTTTTCTAAACGTCTATTTTGTAAATTAAACATTTGTAATAGCAATGGATAAATTCATACCTTTACTGACAATTAAAGATGAGAATATCTATCGAAAACTGAAATTATTTTTCAAATTCCACAAAAAAAAATTAATTTATCATAAAAGAGGAAACAAAATAATACTTAGTTTCACAGCATAAAAGAAATCAATAAAACAATAAATATTGATTAGACAAAAGAATTCGTCATGGATCTCCCTTTAAACCTTATTATTACACACAATGTAAATCAACCTTGATATAATGAATTATTAACTCTCATTGTTTTGCTTCAACTTGATTTGATAATTACTTAGTAGTGGTATGGGGGAGGAGGAGAGTGAGTTGGGGGTGGAGGAGAATTGTAATAGTATGAAGGTGGTGGAGACTTCATAGGGGGTGGAGGTGAGCTGTAGTGATATGGAGGTGGTGGTGACTTTATTGGCGGTGGAGGAGAGTTGTAGTGGTATGGAGGTGGTGGAGACTTCATGGGTTGTGGAGGTGAGCTGTAGTGATATGGAGGTGGCGGTGACTTCATTGGTGGTGGAGGAGAGTTATAGTGGTATGGAGGTGGTGGAGACTTCATGGGGGGTGGAGGTGAGCTGTAGTGATATGGAGGTGGCGGTGACTTCATTGGTGGTGGAGGAGAGTTGTAATAGTATGGAGGAGGTGGAGACTTCTTCGGAGGTGGAGGAGGGTTATAATGGTATGAAGGTGGTGGCGACATCTTTGGTGGTGGTGGTGGAGAATTGTAATGGTATGGAGGTGGTGGGGACTTATTTGGAGGTGGAGGAGAATTGTAATGGTATGGAGGGGGTGGAGAATTCATCGGGGGTGGAGGTGAATTGTAGTGGTATGGAGGTGGTGGTGACTTCTCAAGGGGTGGAGGAGAGTTGTAATGATAAAGAGGGGGTGGAGAATTTTTGGGGGGTGGAGGAGAGTTGTAGTGGTATGGTGGGGGTGGTGACTTCTTTGGAGGTGGAGGCGAGCTGTAATAGTACGAAGGGGGTGGAGACTTCTTCGGAGGTGGAGGTGAACTGTAGTGGTATGTAGGGGGTGGTGAGATCTTAGGAGGTGGAGGTGACATGTAGTGGTACGGAGGTGGTGGAGACTTCTCTAGTGGTGGAGGAGAGCTGTAGTGGTAGGGAGGTGGTGGTGACTTTTTTGGGGGTGGAGGTGAACTATAATGGTAATGAGGCGGTGGCGAGTTCTTAGGAGGTGGAGGTGAACTATAGTGGTACGGGGGAGGTGGAGACTTCTCCGGTGGTGGAGGAGAGTTGTAGTGATATGGAGGGGGTGGTGAGTTCATAGGATGTGGAGGTGAACTGTAGTGGTACGGAGGTGGTGGGGACTTCTCCGGTGGTGGTGGAGAGCTGTAGTGGTATGGAGGTGGTGGAGACTTTTCCAGTGGTGGTGGAGAGCTGTAATGGTACGGAGGTGGTGGCGACTTCTCTGGTGGTGGAGGAGAGCTGTAGTGGTATGGAGGGGGTAGTCACTTCTTAGGAGGTGGAGGTGAGCTGTAGTGGTATGGAGGTGGTGGAGATTTCTTCGGTGGTGGTGGAGAAGTGTAGTGGTACGGAGGTGGTGGCGACTTTTTCGGTGGTGGTGGAAAGTTATAGTGGTATGGAGGTGGTGGTGACTTCTCCGGTGGTGGAGGAGAGGAGTAGTGATACGGAGGTGGTGGCGCCTTTTTTCGGGGTGGTGGAGAGCTATAGTGGTATGGAGGTGGTGGCGACTTCTCCGGTGGTGGAGGAGAGGTGTAGTGGTACAGAGGTGGTGGCGATTCCTTCGGGGGGTGGAGGAGAACTGTAATGATACGGAGGAGGTGGTGACTTCTCCGGAGGTGGGGGAGACGTATAGTAATACGGAGGAGGTGGTGATTTTTCTGGAGGAGGTGGGGATTGGTAATTATAAGGTGGAGGTGGAGAAGCATAAATATAAGGCTTGTAATCAGCTAAAACAGAAGTCGCTACAAAGCAAAAAACTATGGCATAAAATATTGAAGAAAATTGTCCGGGATACTGTCCTCGGGTTCCCATCTTTAGATATGATGTTTTGCTTGATGTTTTTTTTATCTTCAACTCAACTAAACTCCTTTATATAGTGATTCTTCGTGAATAATTTTTGTAATATATATAACAGCCTGCATTTTATATTTTTCTTTATCTTGCAACTTGTGATGGTTCCCACTACTTCTTCTATTCTAAATTTCCAATTTTGTTTATTTAACAAAATGAAAAAAAATGAAGAAAATGTCAAGCTTTGTGGATTTGGTGGATGCCAATTGGGTTTATTAAGAGCAAACCACGTTTTCCAGGGAAGAATTTGTCAGAATTTTCGCAAACAAATTAATTAATGAGGAAATTCGTGATAGGGATTTGGAATAAAAAAATAATGTGCAAGGTGGGAGTCTTTAAATTGGATTGAAAAATAATGTTTTCGAAATATAAATTAATGACATTACACTGAGTAAGTTAGGTTCTCGAACTAAAGCTTCAAAGTCAATTAGAAATTTAAACTATTAAAATTATTAATCAGCTCCGTGAATTAAGTAAAAATAATCAATTGAGTTCCTATTTTAAACAAAAATCACAAATTGAGATCTCATCGAAATTCATTCGATTGAACAGTTGCATATATTTTTTCTCAAACCTATTTTGAACTAACACATAGATTATTATAGTCTATATCAAATAGTCACGGTTTTTTATTTTAGGATATGATGGGAACTCAATTAATGATTTTGTTTAGTTCAGAACCTAATTGATGATTTTGATAGTTTATGGTTGTAATTGATTGTAAAGCTTTAGTTTGGCGATCCAAATGGGTGTAATGCCTAAATTAATATAGTTAGAGATAAGTTACAAAACTGATTTATAGTT
Organism: Euphorbia lathyris; assembly: GCF_963576675.1. Lineage (NCBI taxonomy): Eukaryota > Viridiplantae > Streptophyta > Magnoliopsida > Malpighiales > Euphorbiaceae > Euphorbia > Euphorbia lathyris. Next base: position 16,383,682 of record NC_088910.1, on the reverse strand, counting down.
GGACCATGTTATTTATTACTTAATTTCAGTAAAATCAGTTCAGTTCAGTTCAGTTTAACATTCATTTTCAGCATTCAATTTCATCATCCAGTTTCAGCATTCAGTAATTTATCATTATTTATATATAATTTATTATTATTATTTATCTATAATTTATTATTATTATTATTATTATTATTATTATTTATCTATAATTTATCATTATGTATAAATTAGATAAAAGTCAAGAAATTATAGTTTATTAAAGTATATATTGTTTAATAAAAAATGACGCACGTGTGATGTGTAGACGATAAGATTCATGACCGAGAAGACAGTTTGCTGAATTATTTCTCAAATTTACCCAATTTATCAATGTTAGTGATAAAATTGCACCATTTTAGATGTTAGGGGTAAAATTACTCCTGACCCAAAACGTTAGGGGTATTTTTTGCACCTTACCCCATAATTGTAATAAAAAGTTAAGAGTTTGTATTCATATGAAAATTTGTATTTAATTTCATAGGCTTTAAATTGTATGTAAATTTGTATTTGTATGTAATTTGTATTTTTAATTTAAATTAGACTCATTTTTATTTAATTTCATAGGCTTTTTATCGAGCCGAGCTTTTATTTGATATTCAATTTAGTTTTATCTTTAATAATATATTTATTTATTATTGCTATTGTTATTATTATTATTATTATTGTTATTATTCGAACCATCATCATTATTATTATTATTATTATTATTATTATTATTATAAGCTTATTAATGTCCAATATAATCATTAAAGTTATTTTAAAATCCAATATCATTATTATTGTTAAGTTCGGTTAAGTTCTGTAGCATTCAGTTAAATTCAGTTAAATTCAGCGATAAAGAACATAGCATTGTAGTTAAGAGTAGTTTATTTCTACCACTATAAATAATCTAATTAAAGATGAGGGTTAAGGACACGTGCATACATGTGACATTGTGTGAGTGTATTTTATCTAGATTTTTGTCACGTATTTTCAACGTATTAGATAAAAAGAAAAAACATAAATATTTTATTAAGTTTAAAGACATTTCATTTTCCAAACTTATTTTGAAATCGAGAAAAATGTACGACTTTTATTTTTCTAATCAACTAATGCTATTGTGAACAAAATATTTAAGTTTTTTTATTATTATTATTGATGTCTGAAAGTTACTTGTGAACGTTAAACTCTCTTGAACCATTTATTAAATTAAAGGTAAAGTTGTTGTTCGCTCAATCATATGGGGATTTTTTTTCTACATTGTTCACTTTTTTTTAGCAATTTGTAGATTCGATTAATAAGTCTGTGGCTCTTTAGATATTTAAGGTGGCTCTTCCAATTAAAGTCTACTTATTAGAATTCGATTTTTAACTGAAGCAACTTGAGTTGATGATGAGGACATAGATCTAGTCTAAGAGGATCAACTGAGTATTCAAGATGTTATCGAGGAGTAGCGACGTTCACGAGCACAATGAGAGAGACCATGGGATAAAAGATGGGAATGAGGGAAGATTTTGGGTCTCTGGGTCGTCGACCCAGGCCACAGGTTGGCAACCCCATAGGTCCCCTAGACTAAAAAAAATGAGATAAAGATTAAGGATCTGTTAGTTTTAGCTCCTCATATTTATTATTTGTTGTTTATATTAGCTGTTTGATGTTTCTTTGTACACACTGCTCGTCACTACTACCGATTGAATGGTCTAGTGAAGTGTTCAGATCGAAGCGACATAGGCGGTTCGCCGCCAATGATGTCGCGAGAAGTCCACTGAACCTTATCATTTAAAGGGAGCAGTCGTAATAAGGTTTCCGTAGATAAACCTGTCGAAACCTGCACATCAGAACAATCCGCGTTTGTAACACGGGGGGTCGGTGCAGGATCTGTTCGACATCCTCCCCTCACCAAGGCTCGGGCGTTGGATACGGGTGCAAGATCTCTGTTGTGCCCCCGCATCCTCCGTCCGAGGCCTCCTAACATAACCCCGGTGCAGGACGCACCAAGTAATCGAAAACGAAAAGATCCCACGTTCTGTGCGTCCCAGAAACGGTGAGTGCAAATAAAAACTAATCTGTGAGCACTGATCTATTTGTGAGGGCGTTTGATTACTAAGAAAGTGTAAGAATGTGAAAATTTCTCCATATTATTATGGAAAAATGAAGCAAAACCAAAATGTTTTACTAATGCGTCTGAATCGTGAACTGAGTCCAATAGATCAAAATAGAAAAAAAAAGAATCATAGGAAAAAGGAATCGTAGAATCACAAAAAATAAAAAAAAACCAACAAATAAGAAGAAAATTTAATATTAAAGAAGAAGAACATAAAGATTACTGATGCGCGTTTTACGTATATGTGCATGTGAAGGCAAGTGTACCTTAGTCCTGTATCAAGTAATAAAGTGTAAGTAAAGTATCATTCCCACGAGGATGGTGATTATAAGTATTAATCCATTTGCTTACTATCTATTATTTAAACAATCAAATGGTAGAGTTTGTTGGACAACCAAGTTAAGACTTAATTAGAAAGTGAGATGAAAATTGTACAAAATTAGATGAGAGAATACTTATAATTAAAGAAACTAAGACTTCTAGCTTCACTTAACCTCTTTGCTTGGTAATAATACTTAACCCCTTTTAAGTTGTTTTATCCTTTTTAAGATGACGATTTTTCTTATTAACTAATAGTTCTCGGATTGGTTCTAAACTCTCGAATAATTAATTTTTCCTTGGTCCGACTCAAGTAATTAATCAAGAGAAGCATTAAGTTTTATTAATCGAAACTTTTTTAACCTACTTTACCTTGGTCCGGCTCAAGTGATTACTTAAGATTCAAGAAAAACCGCTAGAGTAATTAGTTCTAAACTTTCGATTAATTACTTTCCCTTGGTCCGACTCAAGTAATTAATCCAAAGAAGCATTAAGTTTTCTTAGTTCCAAACCTTCGATTTATTACTTTCCCTTGGTCCGGCTCAAGTAATAAATCTAAGATTTGCAATAAGATTCATGAAAAAAAACTTGGAAAACCAATAAGCCACACTAAATGGTCATTAGGTCCAACTTATGAATTTCGATTAATCAATTTAATCATGGTCAACATAAACGATTAATTATATTCAAGTAGAGAGTTGGCCCATCTCCTACACGCATTAAGAATCATAAGTTAGTTCTTAAAAATGATAAACACAACTTAAATAGGTTAAACGTAATTACCACCTAATTAAGGTTGAGATTCGCTTTTAGCCTTAGTTAAGGAGGTTTTAGCCCATAGTTAGATTAAAACACACCTTAAAAAGATAGATAATGGAGTTCATAGTAATAAAAGAGATTAAAGTTTAGAAGAAACCGTAATGACGATTGTCGAATGAACTTCTTCGATAACTTAAAACTTACTTTTATTGAATGAACTCTTGCACAAACAACAACTTGAGCACAATAACAACAATTATAAGAACACAAACAACTGATTTTTGAAGAGAAAAATCAGCAAAATAACATTATAGAGGGAGGAATTAAGCCTAAGCTTGATGTGTCTTCAAATGGCACCCAAGGTCTCATTTTATAGTAAAATGGCACACATAATTCCAAGTCTCCTTATGGCCTATCACTCCCTTATCTTCTGAATTTAGCATTTAAGAGAGGATGGTGGAAGATTTTAATAATTTAGGAGTTGAAATGTGTAAAGGTGTAAAAGGAATCTTAGGCTTCAACATATTTATCAACTTTGGATAATTTTCTGGGCCTGATACACTTCGAATTTGGAGATGGTTATTATTAGACATTTGTTCATCTTTCTCTTAGCTTTCCAACGCATTTTGAATCGCCTCATTCCGAGTCCGTATGAGGGAGATAAGTTGAAAATACAAAAATGTGTCAAATCTGTCGTAGTGTGAACAATTAGACTTTGTCTTACAACACCTATCCGCGACGAAGTGTTCGCTGGGTGTCACTAAAAATCATTTTTTCTGGTCCCTTTTACTCCCGAGTTGCCGCCTTAAGTCCCGACTTGGTTATTTGTTCCGAAAACCTTAGGAAAGTGCCTAGAAAACACACAAATTGGCTTAGATACATAAAATGAAGAAAATATACAAAACCCATTTTTAAAATTTATTAAAATGATACAAAATAACTAGCAATTAAATAATAAAAATGTTATAAATTATGACGATAACAATTACTCGAATAGGAAAACAATAAATCTCAGCTTTACGAATTCTCCAAAATAGCAATAATAAAATATGGAAATCCCATTTTAGGGATTTAAAAGTAATTTTAAGGGTTTAGGAGAAATTTTTAATTTCAAATTGCAGCTAAATCTTCAAGATTTAAAATAAAAAAATTCTACAACTCTTTCATCCAACAACCCAGATCGAAGCTAGATAAAGAAGAAGAAAGCCAGATCAAGAAGATCCCAAGGAAGATGAAGGATAATTTTTTTTTCACTTAAACTCAAATAGTAATTTTGTTATCACTTAAACTTAATTAGTAATAGTAATAGTTTCATGTAAAAAAAATTACCACATGTTATATTTCTATTGGTCATATTATTTCATCGACAATTTGTACAACTCGCTGATAGTTGGAAGATAAGTATAAAATTAAGAGTGTCATAATTATAAAAAAGCTAAGTTGATGTGTGTAATAGGTACCACAAAAAGTTTGGAGTGTCATAAGCAGGGGCGGATTTAGGGGGTAGGGGAGGGTCTCCCGACCCTTCGACCCTCCGGAACACCCTTGACGAATAGTGGCGAGAAGCCCCTCTAAAATAGTTAAAATTAGTACTTATAATGTGGAATGTGATTATATAACATAAAACTAAGTTTGTGTAGTTGGTTGTAGTGATAATTAAGGGCATCTCTACATCCAAGTGATCCTATGTTTGAATCTTCCTCTCTTCACTTTTTATCTCATTTTAATTTTTTCCCTTAAGTATCATTTTTAATCATTATTAACCTCATTCTCCTTTATTATTTTTAATTAAATTTTTTTAGTTACAAAAATCATGACCGAGAAGACAATTTGATGAATAATTTCTCCAATTGATCAAACTTATCAACGTTAGGGATAAAATTGCTCTTGACTGCCAACATTAAGGGTAAAATTGCACCATTTTATACGTTAGAGGTAAAATTATTCTTAGGTGTAAACATTAGAGCATTTTTGCACCTTATCCTTACTTTATATTGAATCTCAGTTGTTTTGTACCTTAATGTTTCCAATTATGATCAAATTTACCCTTATATTATCAAAAATTTGAAAATTTCAATTTGATTACTACGAATCAAAACCCTTAAGTCGTTATTAAGAAAAAAAAATCTTCATGCAATGGAGCCCCTCCGGACCTTGACCTCTGACTCCGCCACTGGTCATAAGGTAAAGTAAGGGCGAGTCTATGTATTAACCCTTTTATTATTGATTAAACCATTTTTTTTTATGAAAGCATGTATTTTTTTAATAATTTCTCTGATTACTCATTCCAAGGTTGGTCAGGGAGTATAATTTATCTAATTTTTTCTGTATGATTTAATGATACTTTTTCCCCATCTAACAATTATTTTGAATAATTAATTTTCTATTAAATGTTATTTTTAAGTATAAAATTATGTATAATTTTTCTATTTTTATTAAATGCAACAAATGGTATGTGCTATATAGTTTCTTTCGGTAATTGCGAACTTAAATAAATCAACAATTATTGTCATCATTGAATTATTTTTTTCACAAAAAAACCTAAAAATACCTCTAAAGCAACACTTTTATAAGATTTGTTGTATTTTATATACATAAATAGTAAAAAAATTCTTAAATTTGCTAAAACGATGTTTTTTCGAGTAATGGTTTCTCCATTGTAATTGCAATAGGCAATCTACTGTATAGTGTATAATGTATAGAATTTAGCAATTAAATTTGAATTATTAATTTTTTAAACATGGTCTCTTAAGTAAAAACTCAACTTGAAATATTCGAAGTCTTTTCTAAACGTCTACTTCGACTGTGAATTGGTCTCTAGTTCATCTGAACCATCTGTTCATATGCTCCTTTGGTGCTTTTACACCTCCTTCACTCTTTCATTCGATTTCCAAAATGCATCCTTGGTTTCACGTTATGTTTTGGACGAGTTCATGAACAATTTAAATGTAGATTATAACATTACTTATTAACAAGATCGAGTACATTATGATGGGACTTTACGAGTACTTGATGGTTAATATATTAATTATAATTATAATTCATAATATTAACCTACTACATTTTAGACATATGAATCGTCATTTCCATTAGATACATAAATTAAACATTTAATAGACATGGATAAAGTCATGCCTTTACTGACAATTAGAAATGAGAATATCTACCGAAAACTGAAATTATTTTTCAACTTCCACTAAACAAGTAATTAATTTACCATAAAAGAGGAAACAAAATAATACTTGGTTTCAATGCATAAAATAAATCAATAGTACAATAAATATTGATTAGACAAAAGAATTCGTCATGGGATCTCCCTTTAAACCCTATTATTACACACAATGTAAATCAACCTTGATATAAAGAATTATTAACTCCCATTGTTTTGCTTCAACATGCTTTGATAACTGCTTAGTAGTGGTTCGGAGGTGGTGGAGACATGTAGTGGTATGGGGGAGGAGGAGAGTGAGTTGGGGGTGGAGGAGAATTGTAATAGTATGGAGGAGGTGGAGACTTTACCGGGGGTGGAGGTGAGTTGTAAAGATATGGAGGAGGTGGAGACTTTATTGGGGGTGGAGGAGAAGTGTAGTAGTATGGAGGTGGTGGAGACTTCATAGGAAGTGGAGGTGAGTTGTAGTGATATGGAGGTGGCGGTGACTTCATTGGCGGTGGAGGAGAGTTGTAATGGTATGGAGGACGTGGCGACTTCTTCGGTGGTGGAGGAGAGCTATAATGGTATGGAGGTGGTGGCGATATCTTTGGTGGTGGTGGAGAATTGTAGTGGTATGGAGGTGGTGGGGACTTATTTGGAGGTGGGGGAGAACTGTAATAGTATGGAGGGGGTGGAGAATTCATCGGGGGTGGAGGTGAGTTGTAGTGGTATGGAGGTGGTGGTGACTTCTCAAGAGGTGGAGGAGAGTTGTAATGATAAGGAGGGGGTGGAGAATTTTTGGGGGGTGGGGGAGAGTTGTAGTGGTATGGTGGGGGTGGTGACTTCTTCGGAGGTGGAGGAGAGTTGTAATAGTACGGAGGGGGTGGAGACTTCTTCGGAGGTGGAGGAGAGTTGTATTGGTATGGAGGGGGTGGAGACTTCTTTGGAGGTGGAGGTGAACTGTAGTGGTATGGAGGGGGTGGTGAGTTTTTAGGAGGTGGAGGTGAACTGTAGTGGTATGGAGGGGGTGGAGACTTCTCCGGTGGTGGAGGAGAGCTGTAGTGGTATGGAGGTGGTGGCGACTTTGTTGGGGGTGGAGGTGAACTGTAGTGGTATGGAGGTGGTGGTGAGTTCTTAGGAGGTGGAGGTGAACTATACTGGTACGGAGGTGGTGGAGACTTCTCCGGTGGTGGTGGAGGGCTGTAGAGGTACGGAGGTGGTGACGACTTCTCTGGTGGTGGTGGAGAGTTGTAGTGGTATGGAGGGGGTGGTGAGTTCTTAGGAGGTGGAGGTGAATTGTAGTGGTACGGAGGTGGTGGAGACTTTTCCGGTGGTGGGGGAGAGTTGTAGTGATATGGAGGAGGTGGTGATTTCATGGGAGGTGGAGGTGAACTGTAGTGGTACGGAGGTGGTGGCGACTTTTCTGGTGGTGGAGGAGAGCTGTAGTGGTATGGAGGGGGTGGTGAGTTCTTAGGAGGTGGAGGTGAATTGTAGTGGTACGGAGGTGGTGGAGACTTTTCCGGTGGTGGGGGAGAGTTGTAGTGATATGGAGGAGGTGGTGATTTCATAGGAGGTGGAGGTGAACTGTAGTGGTACGGAGGTGGTGGCGACTTTTCTGGTGGTGGAGGAGAGCTGTAGTGGTATGGAGGGGGTGGTGAGTTCTTAGGAGGTGGAGGTGAACTGTAGTGGTACGGAGGTGGTGGAGACTTCTCCGGTGGTGGTGGAGAAGTATAGTAGTATGGAGGTGGTGGCGACTTCTCTAGTGGTGGAGGAGAGTTGTAGTGGTACGGAGGTGGTGGCGACGTTTTTGGGGGTGGTGGAGAGCTGTAGTAGTACGGAGGTGGTGGAGAGTTCTTCGGGGGTGGAGGAGAGTTGTAGTGGTAAGGAGGTGGTGGCGACTCCTTCGGAGGTGGAGGAGAACTATAATGATACGGAGGAGGTGGTGACTCCTTCGGAGGTGGAGGAGACGTATAGTAATACGGAGGAAGTGTTGATTTTTCTGGAGGAGGTGAAGATTTGTAATCATAAGGTGGATAATTTACTTGTTGTGGTGGAGGTGGAGAAGCATAAATATAAGACGTGTAATCAGCCAAAACAGAAGTAGCTATAAAGCAAAAAACTATAGCATAAAACATTAAAGAAAATTGTCCGGGATACTGTCCCCGGGTTCCCATAATTAGATATGATGTTTTGTTTGATGTGTTGTATCTTGAACTCAACTAAACTCCTTTATATAGTGATTCTTCATGAATAATTGTTGTAATAGCCTGCATTATCCCATTAAAATACTTAAATTCGAATTTTATATTTTTCTCATCTTGCAACGTGTTATTGATGGGTTACCACTACTACTACTCTTCCAAATTCCCAATATTGTTTTTTTATAACAAAATGAAAAAATCAAGAATATGTCAAGCTTTTATGGATTTGGTGGATGAAAATTGGGTTTATTAGCAATCGTGTTTTCGAGGAAAGAATTTGTCAGAATTTTTGCAAACAAAAATGATATTGTTAGAAATACTATTGTTAAAGAATTTATTAATTAATGAAGAAATTCGTGATAGGGATTTGAAATATAAATTAATATTGTTCGAGATGTTACAAAACTGATTTATTGTTGGTAGTTGAGATTAATTTATTTTTACCACAATAAATATAAATTGGTGTAGCATTGTCTGAGTCTTGTTTATTTAAATTTTATCACGTATTCCCCACGTATTAGATAAAAAAAGAAAAAACATATAGTTTGTTGAGTTTAAGGCATTCCCTAGATTTATTGCAATTTTATACCCTAGATTTTAGGGTATAATTTCACACTTTTCACTTATAATTCATCATCTTTTATTCAATAAAAAGCTTCAAAACCATTGGAGGCTAGATTTTGTGTCTTTCAAATTACAGATTCTTAGGGGGTGTTTGGTTCTCATTTTCGTGCTCCTGTTTGCCTTTTTACTTCAAAATTGAGAGTTTTAAGTATTTGGTTAGTGACATCATGTTTGCTTTTTACAACTGAAAAACAGCATTAGCTGTTTGGTTAGTGACCTCTTGCTTACCTTTTACACCTGAAAAACAGTATTTTACAAAAGCAGAGAATCTCTGCTTTTTGGAAAAGCAGTTTTTTCCAACAGCAAACAACAAACAACAACAATAAGCATCAACAGCAAATAGCAAACGGTAACAACAAACAACAACAGCAAACAGTAGATAAAACAAACGACCCTTAATTCGTATAAATTTTAGATTGTGAAATTTTTTTTTTTTTGTTGTTGATTTAGGGTTAAAATCAATATCAGTTATACCTCTCAGCCCCTCTCGCTATTAGAAAAATGCCGTATAAACGAAAAACATTATAATTTCGGACGAGCAGATTATAATTTTTGTTGCTACAAAGCACATCATAATTTTTGCTGCTACAAGTAACTTTGTAACGAGTTTAAACCTGTTACATTTACTTATTATTGTAAGGAGATTTAGAATACTCTGTTACAAAAAATTGAAGCTCCTCAGAAGTTGGGATAATTTGAAAACACGTGTTCAACACTAAACTTTTAACGTATTGTATTTGTCTTAATTATCTTTGTGAAACTTTTTTATTATCAATTCTAGTTTATATAATAAAATCTACTTGTTTATAATTATAATTATGTATATATTATAGTTTAACTTATTAATTTCATAAAGTGATCAATATTAGTAATATAAATTTAATTTCAGTAATAATTAATAGTAATAATCAGAAGAATATTATATATATATATATATATATATATTCAAATTTAAAAATATATATTTTTAGTGACGAAAATCTGTTTCGCTAATACAATAATTTGCTTTGCTAACAGAAATCAAAATTTGGTATTAGGATTTTAGGTTTGCGACCAAAACGTTGGTCGTCCATTTTGCGCCCAACTTTTTGCAACCAACTACTGCCGCTAACTTTTTGCAAATAAAACTGAAAACAGTCGTTAAACACTTACCAACCAGGTAAGCTACTTAACCCTGAATCATTTTGGTCGGTAACACGAATTAGGGACTGAATTGCGACCGAAAATTTGGTCTCTAACTATGTTTTTTCTTGTAGTTTACATTCCAAAATCAAATTAGACCCAAGTGGAAATTTGATAGAAATTGATTCTAGCTAGGTTTGGACAGGGATACAGAGGGGGGCGAGCAAGCATCCACAGATCGTTGAAAAAGGCCAGCAACTCCATGTAACCGTGTACATGGTTTTAATGTACACCAAAAAAAAATAAAAAATATTGAACACTCATAGATCATCTAAGAGCACTCTAAGAACTTTCTATCAGTGAATCCCGAGTCTATCCATGAGTTTGGGCGTTGGTTCGGTTTAACCAAATTAGTAGAAGCCTTTTCTGAATGTCTACTTTGACATGGAACTGGTTCATCCGGAACCATATGTTCCATGTCCATCCTTAGTTCCACAATATGTTTTGGGCGACTATGAAGAATTTAAAGGTAGATTATAACATTCCTTATTAAGTTAATAGTAATGGTAATTAAAATGAAGATACTACATGGAGAGGGTTAAAAACATTTTCATATCTGAAGAATCATTCCTCTTAGATACATAAATTGATCATATGTAAGTAATACCCATGGACATAATCATTAGAGAGTACTAACATGTGTTTATTTTTTACAATTAGAAATGAGAAGAACAAAACTGAAATTATTTTTGGAATTCAAGAGAAGAAACAAAATTGAATAATAGTTGCAAAAAAATTATTGTTGCATTGCATAAAAGTAAATCAATAGTACAATTAATATTGATTAGACAAAAATAATTCACAATGGATCCCCCTTTTTAACCTTATTACACACAATGTAAATCAACAATTAATAATTAAACCTTGATATGAAGGATTATTAACTCTCATTGTTTTGCTTCAATTTGATTTGATAGTATGTTTAGTAGTGGCTTGGAGGTGGTGGAGACATGTAATAGTATGGGGGAGGAGAGTGAGTTGGGGGTGGAGGTGAGTTGTAGTGGTATGGAGGTGGTGGTGACTTCGTCGGTGGTGGATGTGAGCTGTAGTGGTATGGAGGTGGTGGAGACTTCTTTGGTGGTGGAGGAGAGTTGTAGTGGTATGGAGGGGATGGAGACTTCACTGGGGGTGGAGGTGAGCTGTAGTGATATGGAGGTGGTGGTGACTTCTTAGGGGGTGGAGGAGAGCTGTAGTGGTATGGTGGTGGTGGTGACTTCTTAGGGGGTGGAGGCGAACTATAGTGGTATGGAGGTGGTGGTGACTTTTTTGGAGGTGGAGGTGAATTGTAGTGGTATGGAGGTGGTGGAGACTTCACCGGAGGTGGAGATGAGTTGTAGTGGTATGGAGGTGGTGGAGACTTCTTAGGAGGTGGAGGTGAGCTATAGTGATATAGAGGTGGTGGTGACTTCTTAGGGGGTGGAGGAGAGCTGTAGTGGTATGAAGGTGGTGGTGACTTTACTGGGGGTGGAGGTGAGCTGTAGTGGTATGGAGGTGGTGGTGACTTTTTAGGGGGTGGAGGTGAACTATAGTGGTATGGAGGTGGTGGTGACTTCTTAGGAGGTGGAGGTGAGCTGTAGTGATAAGGAGGTGGTGGAGACTTCACTGGGGGTGGAGGTGAGCTATAGTGGTATGGAGGTGGTGGAGACTTCATTGGGGGTGGAGGTGAGCTGTAGTGGTATGGAGGTGGTGGTGACTTTTTAGGGGGTGGAGGTGAACTGTAGTGGTATGGAGGTGGTGGTGACTTCTTAGGAGGTGGGGGTGAGCTGTAGTGGTATAGAGGTGGTGGTGACTTCACCGGGGGTGGAGGTGAGCTGTAGTGGTATGGAGGCGGTGGAGACTTTTTAAGAGGTGGAGGTGAATTGTAGTGGTATGGAGGTGGTGGAGACTTCACAGGGGGTGGAGGTGAGTTGTAGTGGTATGGAGGTGGTGGAGACTTCTTAGGAGGTGGAGGTGAGCTGTAGTGGTATGGAGGTGGTGGAGATTTCTTCGGGGGTGGAGGTGAGCTGTAGTGGTATGGTGGAGGTGGAGACTTCTTTGGCGGTGGAGGAGAGGTATAGTGGTATGGTGGGGGTGGTGATTTTTTAGGAGGTGGAGGTGAACTGTAATGATATGGAGGTGGTGGAGACTTCTTCGGAGGTGGAGGAGAGTTGTAGTGGTATGGTGGGGGTGGCGATTTCTTAGGAGGTGGAGGCGAACTATAGTGGTACGGAGGTGGTGGTGATTTCTTCGGAGGCGGAGGAGAGCTATAATGGTATGGAGGAGGTGGAGACCTTTTAGGAGGTGGAGGTGAACTATAATGGTATGGAGGTGGTGGAGATTTCTTAGGAGGAGGAGGTGAATTGTAATGATACGGAGGTGGTGGCGACTTCTTCAGTGATGGAGGAGAACTATAATGATACGGAGGAGGTGGTGATTTCTCTGGAAGAGGTGGATAGTTTACATGTTGTGGTGGAGGTGGAGAAGCATAAACATAAGGTTTATAATCAGCCAAAACCGAAGTAGCTACAAAGCAAAAAACTACAGCATAAAACATTAGAGAAAATTGCCCGGGATATTGTCCCCGGGTTCCCATTCTTTGGTATGATGTTTTGTTTGATGTTTTGTATCTTCAACTCAATTAAACCCCTTTATATAGTGATTCTTGAGGAATCATTGTTGTAATAAGTATGTTTAATTAATGAATATATTATATATAACAGCCTGGATTATACCATTAATAATGTACCAAATCCTACTGAAATTCCAATATTATATTTTTCTTGTCTTGCGACTGCTTATTGATGGTTTCCCACTACTTATTTTATTCGAATTCAATTCATATATCAAAAAGAAATTTTAGGAAAATGTCAAGTTTTGTGTATTTGACATTTTTCACATTAATTTTAATATAAATGTAAGGGCAAACCGCGTTTTCATTGAGAGAATTTTAGTTTTTTTTCCCCATATACAAACAAGATAATGAAGAAAATAATATGAAGAAATTCTTGATAGAGATATGAAGTCAAAAATAATGTGCAAGTTTTGGAAAAATGGAACTCTTCTTTGTCCTTACCAACTATGGCCTAAAATACAAAAATTAGTCTGCTTGAATTATTAATTTTAAAGATAATAACATAAAAAAAATACATTTTTTTAATTGTCAATTAAAAGTAATTTTATCTTTAACGCTATGAATGCTATTCTTTTCGTTTTTTTTATACGTCGTTTATGTTTTTTCATCAAGATTAATGTAATATTAATTAGATTATTAAAATGACTAATTTACTCTTAATACATTTCTTCTACATGTTTACTATTAATTATTTGTGTGTCGAACCTAAGCTCTATTTCATAACAGAAAACGGGGGAGGTAACCGGTAAGTCGCTCAACTATTCTAGAAAAAGCCTAATCACCCTTCTATATTGCTCGCCACTGTCATTCTAATTCATAAGGCAATATATCTTTTCTAGAGAGAGAGAGAGAGAGAGAGAGAGAGAGAGAGGGCAACGACGAGGGTACAAGGGAGGAGAGGGAGATATCTTTACAGTAATTAGATTTGTTATATTCAGGAATTTTCACATGCACTTTAATGAGCAAGTGAATTTGCTCATTCACCGTTAGATATAGACTTATTATATTATGTTATGTTAAAGGTTGGAGTTTTTTTAAATATACTTATAGGTTAGCCTAATTACAATTACGAATATATACTTGGACTTTATAGATGAATATTATATTTAATTATAAAATTACACTTAAATCATATTACAAAACCTAATTTTCAATACATCACTATTTTCTATAGAAGTAATTACATTAAAAAATCAGATTTCAATTTTAAGTTATATCTATAAAAAAAAAATCATATGATTTTAAACTCCAATATATCATAATATCATAACCTTATTCTTACTTTTATCAAATTTTCAGTTATTCATTTATAGAAAAAAAAACAGTATTTTAAAAAAATCAACATATATGACATTTAGATAAATTTATTTTACACTATAAGACACTTGTAAATTATTTCTCAATTATGACTACTATATAACTTACTATAAATAAATATGATTTTATATCTTAATTTATTAATTTTAGATCCCAATTTATAAATCATAAATCCTACAAAAAATATATTTTAGTTCTCTAATTTATAAAATCTAATTCTTAAATTATATTAAAAATAATAATTTAGTTAGTTTAAAATTATTTAAATTGTTATTTCATATCATTATAGATAAATTTTCAAATGTAAATTTCTATATAAATTTCCCTTTATACTTAAGCACATGGGTTATGATTGATTATTTCAGACAATAGCATCTCTGTACAATTGTCAATTTATAATGTGAGAATAAAATTATATAATTTTATAATTTGATTACGTTCATTAATTTAATTGATTAGGTATGATGATGTGATTAAAAATTATTGATAAATAATTTGGTGTATATTTCATTCAACTAAGTATTGATAGTACATATACATTTAATGCTTAGCTATTCATGTGAGTAAATTACAAAAATTTAAAAACTATATGTTTGAAAATTCAACTATGTTAATATATGTCCAACTCCCTCCTCCCTCCTCTCTCCTTCTAGTTTCTTCTCATCTTTTTCCTCTCTTTTTTCAAACCCTCGTCATCTATCAAATACATAACTTTTCATATTTTGTGAATCTACTTTAAAGAGGAAGAGTGAAGTTTATCTTCCTTCTTCCTCCTTCCACCGGTTAGATTTACTGTATTTTTTTCTTTTATTGTTTTTTTTTTCTGTCTGTGTTTATATACTTCATCTGATCTCTTTATTCGTCTGATTGTATCGGCTCTCCATTATTCTTTCGTTTATACCCTTTTTGAATTTAGCACGAGCGGAAACGGTTTATCTTG
The DNA here is from genome assembly GCF_963576675.1 of Euphorbia lathyris. Taxonomy (NCBI): domain Eukaryota; kingdom Viridiplantae; phylum Streptophyta; class Magnoliopsida; order Malpighiales; family Euphorbiaceae; genus Euphorbia; species Euphorbia lathyris. The sequence continues at coordinate 16,368,472 of NC_088910.1, read as the reverse complement.
TTCGTAGATCAATAGATCTACGTGGTTGCAATAAAAGAAAGGATTCACATCCGAATGTTCAGATCGACTTAAATGATGATGACTGGTTTGCGGGTGCTTTTCTATGGATTTGGAATTACGAGAAGTATATATTTTCTTGTTCTATTATGTGTTTAATACCTTTTATGGTTATTTTTGCTCTTTGTAGTCGTTTTAGTGCCTTTATGATTCTTGTAAGGTTTCATTCCTTGTGTTTTTCTTGTTGTACTTGATTGTTCATTTATTAAAGATATAAGTATTTCTATCAAAAAAAACTATGTTAATATATTTTTTAATTTTTTTTTTAAAAAATGCTATTAGTATTATTTATGTTTCACGAAAAAAATAGAATTGTTAAACTTGGAAAATTAAAAATTTTATTTTCCAAAGAACAATATTTATGTGTGATTTTTGATGTTCAACCAAACACAATGATAATAATGATGAAAATAATACGAATTGAGAAATTCTCTCACGTCTTTTGCTAAAATTTCATTAGATAATATAATATGATACAATGATAACATGAAAACAATAAGAAATAAAACATTAGATAAGTATTGACTATGCTTAATACATGATGTACGAATGCAAGAAATAAACTACAAAGATTTAAAAATAAAAAAAAATAAAAAAAAACCATTAAAGGTACCGCTAAAACAAAACCACAAATGGAACATATACTGCCCGCCACTCCAAATTCACAGAGAAACAACTGTAGTCCTGACTTTTCCATTTATACCATTCAGAATTTTTGGATCTGAATTCTTTCTCTTACAATCCCGTAAATCTAGTGTTCTACGGATGAGATCTACCATTTCCGCTCTCGCTAAATCAGAAAAAGTTACAAATGAAAAGATGATGAACAACAGATGTAGATCAAGCCGATTAAGAGATACGATAAGATATATGAAATCAAACCAGAAAAAAACTAGAAGAATAGAAACGGTGGATGAGAAAGAAGACAAACCCTCTTTTTTCTTCTTAATTAGACAATAACAAACCAGATCTATAAAATAAAGAAAATAGAAGAGAATAAAATTGAGTGGTTAGGGAATTTAAAAACTCAAAAGCAAATAATATTACAAACTGTCAGATAGAAAGAAAGACAAGAGAGAAGCCTGACATATTGAAATTCGAAATTCTCTCACGTTAAAATTGATCTAATCTACATATTTACGTAGAGATAAGGAACAAATTTTACTATAATGTTTTGAAGAAAGTGTAGGTTTTGTCGTAACGTATGGAATTGTACAAATTTCTAATTATTTTAAGTAAAATAAATTTGATCCTTACATTACCGAAAATTTAAAAATGTTATTTTGACTGTTATTTAATTCTTACATTTCGGATCTTTTAAATATCAATTATGTCTAAGATATTTAATATGTTGCTAACACAATTACAAAAAAAAAAAAAATTAAAATGCTAACAAATAAGTTAATCAAACAAAACTTGTCAAAGTATCTAAAATGTTTACCGTTTTATGAATATAGTTATAACTAACCAACCAAATTTTACGAAACTGTTTCAGTCAAGGTTGTAAAAAACATTAGGCGCTAGTCGGGCGGACAGAGCCCTCAGGGATTAATCGGGGATTAGTCGGAATTAATCGGAGATTAATCGGATTTGTATTTTTGTATTTTTATTTGTTAATTAACAAATTATTATATAAATTCAATTAAAATATGTATTATATTACCTAAAAATAATAATATAAAATTATTTAATATAGAAAAACATGTATATTTGTAACATATATCTTTAAAAATATGCAAACATCAACATTTCAACAACAATATCATTAAAACAACTTCAAATTGAACTATAATAAACTAAAAAAATAGGTTCACAATAATAAAAAAATGTTTTTGTTCATTGTCGCTTAGGCGGTACCTATGCGGTCTAGACGGAGCACATAGGAATCAATAAAACGCCTAGAGGGACTAGTTGGAGAAAATTACGACGGATTCTCAATTTCGAGCACCTAGGCGGGGTCTAGGCGGTCCAGGCAGCCTTCGTTTTGAACAGTGGTTTTAGTTTATCGCACTACTAGAAAAATCCAAATCTCTGATGGAATGTTCTGACGAAATGATTTTCCGTCTGAAATTTCTGATGGAATTCAGTCGCACTGTGAGACGGTATGTCTAGACGGAATGGAAGAATCCGTCAAACTAAAATGGCGGGAGTTTTCCCGCCATACATGGAGACGTAATAATAGATGGGAAAAATTTCGTCAAATACATTGTGATGTTAATTGTGACGTTTTCCGTCACAATGTTTTTAAAAGGTAATAAAGTTAAAATAATTAGTTAAATATTTTTTACAGAAATAATTAAATAAAACAAAAATATATATACATATTATTAGGGTTTTTACCTCATTAAACCCCTTCTGCTTAAACGCTGATAGAGAGCTTCTCTCTAAACGCCGCTTCTATTTTCTCTCTAAAGCTTCTCTCTGAGCTTCGATTAGGGTTTTTCTTTAATTTCATTGCATCGCAGTCAAGTTTTTCACGATGTAGAGTCATTCTTCATCACCTTCTGCCAGAACCCCCTTCTCTCAGTCAAATCGCTTGAACCCCTTTGATTCTTCCCCTGTACCTTCTTCCTCCTATCGGTTAATGGTTGGAGTTCAGATATTTTGAGAAAGAGGAGTTGTGGTATAACTTGTTATGTTAGATCCAAATGGTTTTGAGTTTGTCTTCTCATGTTTCATATTATATTTTGCTGATACTCCTGCTCTATCATCATTCTAAAAGACCTATATTATCCATGATATGATATGAAGCTTTTCTTATGTTATGTGAATTGGGGTGGATCGGATTTGACATTTCTTTCTGGCAGTATGTGATTAGGAATCCTATTGGGATAAATTCTTATTAGTAAAAAGGCACAAGATCTTAATTTACATTTATGTTCAGAACAGTAAATATATCTTTTCAAGAATTGTAAGAAACGCTAAAAAAATTTACTCAACGTGTATCAATTTTGAGGGGTTCTTTTCGGCAACCTGAGTGCGTTAGATATTCATATGTTGTCTCCAACTTTAGGTTTACATTGCAAACACTAAGGCTGGAAAATAATTCATTTCTGGGTACCATTCGTTCTAATATATCTATCTGCTCCAAGATTCGACATATTAATGTTGCTTTCAATCATCTGGAAGGACTAATTCTAGACAACTTCGGCACATTGTCCAATCTTCTTTCTATGCAGAAAAACTCCTTGTCATGAAACATTCCTTCCTCTCTCGAGGTATTATCTGGACCTCAAAATTCCGTCAGTACACCTGTTTTCTGACGGTTCGATTTCTGACGGAAATTTCCGTCAGAGATCGGCTATTTTCTAGTAGTGTCGACAAACTTATTTAAAAAGTGTGATATTGGAGTCAAATAAATATCAAACTAGTTCGTACAAAATTTCCATTAAATATGAGTAAAATTGATCTTGCTTGTAAACGTTAGTGTTAAATTTGTACAAATTTTGTATTAGAGCCAAATTTACACTTCCTCCAAAAAGTTAGGGTTAAATTTGGTCCCTATCCCTATTTATGTATTTATATATGAGTGTTGCAAGATTAAACACACGACTTTTTTTTTATGAAAATGCATACATTTTCATTAAATATGAAAAGAACAAGTACAACAAGAAACAGAAAAGGTAAAAAACCTTATAAAATCCACAATGGGACGAAAACGACTACAAAGAGCATAAAAAGCCATAAAAGGTATAAAATACACAGAAAAACAAAAACATATACTTCATTGAAATCCTAATCCACAGAAAAGCAACTGCAATTGAATCTTCATCATTTAGACCCTTCCGAACATTCAGATCTGAGTCCTTTCTTTTATTGCAACCACGCAGATATATTGATCCACGTATAAAATAAATCGTTTTCGCTCTTGCTAAATCCGAAAAATGTATAAATAGCAGAATAATAGATAGTAGATACAATTCAAACGGATAAAGAGATCTAATAAAATATATAAACACAGTCTAAAAAGAAAGAAAAAAACAGTAAACCTAACCCAACAATAGGAGGAAGAAAGAACTTCCTTCTTTCTCCTTAAATTAGATCCACAAGAGAGAGGAAGATTAGAAGATTTTGATAGAAAATAGTAAGAAAAAAAGTAAACACAAGACTTTAACACCATATAAATAAAGGTCTAATTCACTATACAAAATATATTTTAAAGGATAAGTATTGCCTCGCATAGCCAATACGATATCTCAAGTTTGATTTACTTACTTTAACGCTTTTGAATTTCAAAATCAAACATAAAATCACTCAGCTTTCTCTTTTATTTTAAATAAAATTCATTAACCTTTCATATTTGATAAAAGCATAATAAAAATTTCAAAATTGATTTTATATATAATTTTCTCTTGAAAATGTGGTGAGTTGGGCTTCTTAGTTATGGGCTCCAATATGTATGATATTACACGTGTCTAAAGTTTCAAAGGAACTACAAATTTAGTTTTAATGTATGAAATTGTGTAAATTTAACTATGACATTTTCAAACAAGAGTAATTTTAGTCCTATATTATCAAAAAGTATAAAAGATCGGTTTGACTATTATTTAATTGTTACTTCAGTCTTTCCAAACATTAATTATATGGAAGATATTTATTTTAGTGTGTTACTAATACAATTACAAAAAAAAAAAAAAAAAAAAAAAAAAAAAAAAAAACTGTTAAAATGCAAACAACTAAATCTGCTACATATAAATCAATCACAGGTTTTTTCAAAGTATCTAAAATATTTAATGTGTTATTAATATAGTTACAAATAACCAATAAAAAGTATACGAAACTGCTTCAATTTATTGACAAACTTGTTTGGAAGGTCCGGTGTAACAACTCATCTTTTTAAATTTTCGGTAACGCAAGACTAAAACTGATCTTGTTTAAAAAAGGTAAGTTTAAATTTATATCATTTTATACGTTATGATTAAATTTGCATTTCCTATAAAATGTTGTGGTTAAACTTGAGCCAAGGGACTTCAAGAATTTGAAGTAGATGATAAAATTACTTATATTAAGTTTATACTAATGCAAATTATTTATCAAACAAAATAAAATGATAATACTACTTTGACGTTCAGATATTTATATTATTATTATCATTAAAAAAAAATTATATAGATTTATTCTTATTATTATTATATTCGCATATTACACTGATCCTACGAAGGGTCCTTTTCAATTCCTTAAAAGGTCAGGACCATATGAGATGTGACTACGATAATCATAATAATATGAAAATTAAAGCTAAAAATGATTATAAAATACATATTTTTTTTTTAGAAAATTATAAAATATTCTTTAGCATGGCTAATTTTCGTCTATCTTTCATGCATGATACGTCTGTGTAACAAAAAAAAAAAAAGTTATTATAATCATAATTCATATTAAATCTAAAAACGTTTTCGATATCTGAAGACTCATTAATAATATCTGCAGAAAACTGAAATTATTTTTGGAATTCAAGTAAGAAACAAATTAGTTTTACCATCAGAGAAGAAAAAAAACTGAAAGATAGTTGCAAAAAATTTATTGTTGCATTGCATAAAAGAAAATCAATAGTACAATTAATATTGATTACACAAAATAATTCACAATGGATCTTCCTTTTAACCTTATTACACACGTAAATCACCGACTAATAATTAAACCTTGATAGGAAGGATTATTAACTCTCATTGTTTTGCTACAATTTGATTTGATATTGTGTTTAGTAGTGGGTTGGAGGTGGTGGAGACATGTAGTAGTATGGGGGAGGAGAGTGAGTTGGGGGTGGAGGAGAACTGTAGTGGTATGGAGGTGGTGGTGACTTCTTAGGAGGTGGAGGTGAGCTGTAGTGGTATGGAGGTGGTGGTGACTTCTTAGGGGGTGGAGGGGATGAGTAGTGGTATGGTGGTGGTGGTGGTGACTTCTTAGGGGGTGGAGGTGAGCTGTAGTGGTATGGAGGTGGTGGAGACTTCTTTGGGGGTGGAGGTGAGCTGTAGTGGTATGGAGGTGGTGGTGACTTCTTTGGGGGTGGAGGTGAGCTATAGTGGTATGGAGGTGGTGGTGACTTCTTAGGGGGTGGAGGTGAACTGTAGTGGTATGGAGGTGGTGGTGACTTTTTAGGGGGTGGAGGTGAGCTGTAATGATATGGTGGGGGTGGTGACTTCTTAGGAGGTGGAGGTGAGCTGTAGTGGTATGGTGGGGGTGGTGATTTCTTGGGAGGTGGAGGAGAACTGTAGTGGTATGGTGGGGGTGGTGATTTCTTGGGAGGTGGAGGAGAGCTGTAGTGGTATGGTGGGGGTGGTGACTTCTTAGGAGGTGGGGGAGAGTTGTAGTGGTATGGTGGGGGTGGTGACTTCTTTGGGGGTGGAGGAGAGCTGTAGTGGTATGGTGGAGGTGGTGATTTCTTAGGAGGTGGGGGAGAACTGTAGTGGTACGGAGGTGGTGGCGACTTCTTGGGTGGTGGAGGAGAGTTGTAGTGGTATGGTGGAGGTGGTGACTTTTTCGGGGGTGGAGGAGAGCTGTAGTGGTATGGTGGAGGTGGTGATTTCTTTGGAGGTGGAGGAGAACTGTAATGATATGGAGGTGGTGGCGACTTCTTGGGTGGTGGAGGAGAACTGTAATGATAATACGGAGGTGGTGGCGACTTCTTCGGTGGTGGAGGAGAACTGTAATGGTACGGAGGTGGTGGCGACTTCTTCGGTGGTGGAGGAGAACTGTAATGATACGGAGGTGGTGGCGATTTCTTCGGAGGTGGAGGAGAACTGTAATGATATGGAGGAGGTGGTGATTTCTCGGGAGGAGGTGGAGAAGCATAAATATAAGGCTTGTAATCAGCCAAGACAGTAGTAGCTACAAAGCAAAAAACTATAGCAAAAAACATTGAAGAAAATTGTCCGGGATACTGTCCTCGGGTTCCCATCTTTAGATATGATGTTTTGTATCTTCAACTCAACTTAACCCCTTTATATAGTGATTCTTGAGGAATCATTATTGTAGTAAATATGTTTATTTAATGAATATATTATATATAACAGCCTGGATTATACTATTAATATGCTACCAAATCTTACTGAATTCAAATTTTATATTTTTCTTGTCAACTTGTTATAGATGGGTCCCCACTACTTTCTTTTTATTCCAATTTAGTTCATATATCCAGAAGAAGAAGAAATCAGAAAATGTCAAGTTTTGTTTGGATTTATTAATATTTTTCACATTTTTAATATAAATTTCAGGAAACCGCGTTTTTTGTGGAAAGAATTTTAGTTTTTTTCATATATACAAACAAGATAATGAAGAAAAAAGAAATTCGTGACAGAGTTATGAAGTCAAAAATAATAAGTTTTGGAAAAATGGAACTCTTCTTTGTCCTTACCAACTATGGCCTAAAATAGAAAAAATAATCTACTTGAATTATTAATTTTAAAGATAAGAAAAAATAAAACCTTAGTGGTAATATGTAAAAAGAACGAAACAGTTAGAAGCTATATTATTATTATCCTAAAGTATATAAAAAAGATCATATGTAATTTGCACGTTTTGCAAATACAGTTTCGTGGTTTAAAAACTTACAAGTAGTCGTTTATGCTTTGTGCAGTTGTAAACCTAAGCATTCATAAAAGAAAAAAAAAACAATTAGAGTGGTATTTATAAAAATAAAAATAAACGATTTATAGAAATTAAAAATTTTGATTTTGTAAATTAGCAAAATATTTTTTGATCAAAAAATTGGCACACATACTTTAATTGTAAATTGCACAAACCAAAAGTCATGTTTTGCAATTTTTTGAACTATCGGATTGTGTCTGTAAATTGGACAAACCACAAAGTTTTTTTTTATCTCTTCCTCTTGTTGTTAAGTGATAAGTTGTTAACAAATTTTAGAGACCCCTTATTGTTACGGGAATTAAAAAAAAAAAAGACAGTGCGTATTATTCTTATTGATTTTCGATTCTATTTTAATTGACTATATTCTTATGTTTATATATATTTGATTACTATTAGTTCAGATTTTAGATAATAATTATTTATAAGCATAATTTTTAATAATTGAAAGCTCGATATAATTATTGTAATAAAAAAATTGGATAAGAAGCCTCTTAAATCGTAGGTACTAGATGGCCGTTTATGTCAATTCTCTCAAGATCCGGCACTGAATATACATATACAAATGTGGTATCATTTAGATCCAATATGGCCACTTTTTTTTTAACACATATTGGACTAAAATAAAATAAAATTTAAATATTTTATCGAATTTAAAAAGTATTTCATTTCAAAACTCATTTTGAAATCAAAAGGAAAAAAAGTAAAAGTTTTATTTTTAATCAATTGATATGCAACTAATTCAAAACGAGTAAATAAAATATTTAAATTAAATTTTTTAATGATATCTAGAATTGCTGAGGATCTGCTTAGTTTACATGTTGTTTGTCATTTGTTGTTTGCTATTTGCTAGTGCTAGCTGGAAAAGCACGGATCCCCTGTTTTTGTAAATAGCTACTTTTCCGGTATAAAAGGCAACCATCAGATCTCTAACCAAACACTTAAACTCTAATTTTTAATATGAAAATGCAAACATGAAGTGAAAATGAAATAAACAAACACTTCTTTAGTCAATAAAAAATGAAAATTTTTCAAACCACAGGGTTCCGTTTTGTAACAAAAAAAAATCACAGATATTGATCTGCAACAACGTGAAACCACATGACATTTCTTTGAAACTAATCCTAAATATAATGAATACTTAGAATAATGAAAAATTGGCTCTTAAATCGCTAAGGTATCATTTAGTTCCAAATCTCGCCCATTAACACGTGTTCAGCATGTATTGGACTAAAAATTTTAAAAAAACTTAAATATTTTAAGAAATTAAAGGTATTTCATTTCAAATCATTTTGAAATTGAAAAAGCAAAAAAGAGGCAAAAGTTTTGTCTTCGTTAACCAACTGATATGCAACTGATTCAGAATATGTGAACAAAATATTTATTTTTTTTTAATAATTTCAGAAATTGGTTAGTTTGCTAGTACTAAACCCTCATTTATTACTCTATATAGTTAATATTATAGTGGATAAACGACTAACACGTGGACTAATAAAATAGCTCATCCCAAAAAAGTAACTACTAGTGCCACATGCACCAGATAAAGAGCCGAATCACACACATTCAACCTCGATTGTATGCCTAGAATTGCATATAATAGCTAGGGTTGGTACAAACTGTTTGAGGTTGAGCCAACCTCCTTCATTGAGAGGCCAACGTGTGAAATTAAGCTCATTCAGAACGTATTGCTTGTCACACCATAAATAAAAAGGAGCATGGTGTAGGAAAATGTACATTCTCTTTACATGCATCGTTTTCATACTCGTCAGGTATCATTTTTTCTTTTAACTTTATTGTTTTAAGCATTATAGTAAGATTGCTGGTTTCTAATGCTTCCTTGATCCTTCTTCTGTCTTATCTCAGATACCAGAAAAATCTTAAAAAGTATATTTCAAATTGTCCCACGTCGATAGCGAGATAAAATTACTCTAACTTGACTAGAAAGATATATTTTTAATATTATTTTATTTTTAGTAATTAGCACGATGACTCGGATTGAGGTGTTTTAAACACCCCTTAATTACCCTCTCACAAATAAAATTTATTATGTAGATAATACTTTTAGCCTAAGAGATTTTTAGATCCATTAATTTGTCTTTTCGGAATATTAATATTATAAAGTTCTAAATGATTAATTAAATCCTTTGTTTGATGCTTTCAAAAAATATCCTTTGTTTGATCTAGTAATCAATTAATGTGTCGGTCAAAATATATATTAATGGAAGAGGTAAATGATACTTAAATTAAATCCTTGTTTGATCTAGTAATCTTTGTTTCATCTACTAAATACTTATTCTTTTAGTGATTTTTAAAAATTAAAACTATAAAATAATAACTACTATTAGAACTACAAAAAAAAACATAATTAAGTCCCCAAACTTTACATGTTTTAAGGATCAAGTCTCTGATCAATTATTTTTTCATATTGAATCCTTAATCATTGATTCTGTTATGGATTGGGCCTTTATTGAACTTTTTCGTGAGTTTTGGACGGCATGCATTGTTAGGGCGATTCGACCTATTGACGTGTATAAATAAAAATAAAAATTTATTGACTAGGATAGATAGAGAAAGTAAAAGGAAATTACAAAAATAAATTTACAGTAGGTTATTCCAAACTCGATATTCCTCTCCCATTTTGCAATTTTTAACATTAGAATCGTTATATCGATCTTCTACGTTCCCAAATTCGATCAAAAAGTTTAATAAGGGCTAGATCCATAACAAACTCCATAATCAATGGTTTAATGTGGAAAAATAATTGATCAAACCGAGTTTAATTATGTTTTTTTTTTTCTAAAAATAACTTTTATTCACCAATTAAATCATTATTTTTTTCGTTTTAACTTTTCCTTAAAATGTATGGAATAAAGATGTGGCTGGAGTACAGCTTGTTACGATGGCTTGACTTTGGTAAAGCATTGGAAAATGTTTTTTTTAATTAAATCCAAATTTTTGTTTCTCTATAAAATGTGATTAATTTTTTGTTGAATTTGGATATTTTCTTTTGTATACTATTACTGTATTTCAGACTAATTCAATGACTGTTAACTAATCCATGTTGAAATTTATGCTCATTATTATTTACTATTAAAATAAAAATAATTTCTATAAAACAAAAAATGCAACCCATATAGTAATTATTTTTTTTAATGGAAAGCTAGTACAAATACAATAAAAAAAACTACAGCAAATAAAGTCTTACAAAATCCACGAGGAGACAAAAATGACTATAAAGAGCAAGAAACCCCCATAAAAAGGTATAAAACACACACACACAAAACAATGAAACATATATTTATTGGAAATCCAAATCCGCAGAAGAGCAACTGCAATTCGTTCTTCATCATTCATGCCCTTTCGAACATTCAGATCAGAGTCATTTCTTTTGTTGCAACCACATAGATCTCTTGATCTACGTATAAAATAAATCGTTTCCGCTCTTGCTAAATCCGAAAAATGTATAAATAAAAGAATAATTTGGAGCATATACAATTCTGACAAATAGAGAGATACAAAAAATATATGAACACTAATTAAAAAGAAAATAACAACAAAAAAAGACACAAACCCAACCCGGTGTGAGGAGAAAAAAAATAGACAAACTTCCTTCTTCCTCCTCAAAGTAGATCCACTAAAAAGAAAAGTTTGAAACTGATGATACTTTTATTTGGGGAAAAAAGAGAAGGAATGAATTTACGGATTTTTTGTTGCAGAGAAAAAATGTTTTAGAATTATCACATATATAATCCGGCCGCATAAATGGTTTTGCGGATTAGTTCTTATAGTACAAAATTCATTGAGGTTGGTTGTAGCATCAGAACTAACCTTAATTGTGTACAAGCAGTCACGAGTCAACTACACCATGACACATTGGGAGGAGATACGATGATCCATAAATTAAGAACAAACGAATGGGACAGAGATAGAAAGGGGGTGGCGATGGCGATGGCGACACAAAGAGATGAGAGGAAGCAAGTTTTTCTAATTCAAACTAACTAAGTTCGATGTATTATGTTACGTCAAGGGTTAGGGTTAGGGTTTCTTAATTGTTCTTATATACTTAGGAAAAATGGGTTTACCTAATCTATTTACCTAATTAACCTGCTTCATCTCCGTCAGAGCGGATTACTTGGCCCATGCTAAATTGGCTACATCTCTCACTCGCACGTGACAGAACACGTTCCATGTCCTTCTTTTCATTATCCTTCTTACTCGCAAATAGTTCGTGCGATCAGCATAAAAATAAGAGCTCTAATGTTATTGGAGATATATAACGTCTCGATAGACATGTATCAAATCTAGAATTATACACTCGTTGGAAATATATAGCCTTTTTTATTGAAACACGAATCATAACAGATTGTATATTTTTATCCTATATTACATATCACATCCACTATAATTAATTCTACGATTTAATTTTCGAATAATTTTTAGCTCATTTTATGCATGTGTTGGAGCGAAAACAATAATAATAATAATAAATTGAAATAATTTGTTCAATTTAAAGGTATTTCATTCTGAAATTCTTGAATTGCAAAAAAAAATGCAAAACTCTTGTTTCTATTAACTAATTGATATACAACTGATATAAAATGTGCGAACAAATATATAAGTTTTTTTAATAATGTTGATGAGGGCATCCTTTCACTAAGCCCAAATCCGGAGCGAGGCGGAACACGGGAGAATCCACCAAAGGAAGGCGAGAGCCAAGACAATCAACAGAGCACGCGGGGTGTGCCTAGCAAGACACGAAGCGTGGCGAGTCCCGTCTCCGAAGGAGTGTCAGGTAACTCAGGGACGCGGGGCATCCCGACTAGTACGCGGGTAGCAACTTCGAGCGAGAATCATCTCAGGAGGTCAAGTACGCGGGGCGTACGCCTGGGACGCCACGCGTGGAGTCCAACCCGCAGAACCACAAAGTTCAGGAGCTCAACTACGCGGGGCGTAGTCTCGTAGACGCCACGCGTAAGGAACATCATCGAGTGTCCGCAAGTTTAGAGACTCAAATACGCGGGGCGTAATCCTTGGGGCGCAGGGTGTACTCTGCTGGGAGGATACTTCTCTTCCAAGTTCTTTCCAAGAGGGGACCATTACTGTTGGTGTTTATTTACTGTTTTGCCACCAACCCATTATTACTAAACTACCATGAACTCTTTCCTTGCCTATCCTACCCTTATGCACATGCTTTGCCCTAAAACCCTATTCATGGGTTTTTGGTCTTTTCTCTTGCTATTTTGGAGAGTATTTAAACCCTCCTCTTTGTAATGTTTACTAACTTTTGATGAATTAAAACTTAAGCCTCCATTGGAGCAAGGATTTCTATCCATTTGGGTTTATTCAACCTTCTAGTTTAGCTAGAGAAGTTTGTATTCTTTGTTGGTTTACGATTAAAACCTTCAGTCGATTTCAATCTACATCAGTTGGTATCAGAGCTGAGTCGTTTTCCTTCCCGGAGACTTCTTCTCGGAAATGGTTTAACCGCGTATCACAAACGAAGCCACCGGAACCACGGAACAAAGAGTTGAAGCGTTAGAAGGCAAGGTGGAGCATCTAACGGAATCTCTAAGGGCGTTGGACGAGAGACATGCTATGAGTACCCGAGATATCCTTCTATCCATTGAAGGGTTAAAGCTTGAAGGTCGAAACAATCAAGTTCTCCTCACCGGAGAACCTCACCGGCGGCAAGACGAACAAGCCCGCCCTCTACTTGACCAACAACCGACACCGCCACCAAGGAGAACTTATGCACCCCAAACCATGGACCCTCGGGTTCAAGAGGTAAGGCGGACTAATCCCGTAATCATTAGAAATACGGATAGCGATAGTGATGGGGACTTGTTTGATGATTACGATATGCCTAGGATTGCTAGGAATATGGGGATTAGGATTGATGATAATGCCATGTATGATAGGCCTAGACATGATGTGCATGTGAATGATGTTGTTGGTCCCGCGCATGTGCGTGCCGGGAATATGGATATTGTGCATAATGATGTTGTAGGTGGTTATGAGAGAGAGAATGTTGGTTTGAATGATCCGTATGTGGGTCGGGGTAATGAAAGAGGCAGATGTGGGGGCGAACCGAATAGGAGGATGGGGTACGGTGGAAACTTTGAGAGGGATGACGCCTTCAAATTGAAAGTTGACTTACCGTCATTCGGAGGAGAACTCGACATAGAGGGTTTCCTCAATTGGTTGCTAGAGGTGGAACGGTTCTTTGATTATGCGGGAATACAGGAGGATCGGAAAGTCCATTTAGTAGCTTACCAGCTGAAAGGAGGAGCTTCGGTTTGGTGGGATAATATGAAGGAAGGGAGAAGAAGAGGAGGAAGGGAGCCGATTAGATCTTGGCTTAAAATGAAATCGATGTTGCGGGAAAGATTTCTACCACCCGACTACGAGCAATACATTTATAGTTCCTATTGGAATTGCTCACAAGGTGCAAGGAGTGTGCACGAATACACCTCGGAGTTCTTGCGGCTTTCGGCAAGGGCTAACTTATCGGAAACTGAAAGCCAAAAGACTTCAAGGTATCTTGAAGGATTAAGGTACAACATCCAGGATCGGATTGGGATGCAAATGGTGATTCGGGTGCAAGATGCTCGTAATTTAGCATTAAAGGCCGAGGCACAGTTGAGTTTGAGGGGACGTGAAGGCTATAGAAGAGCCGGTGTGGAAGGTACTTATGGACGGAGAGGAGCTCCCAAGGGGATTGATAAGGGCAAGGGTATTGCAAGCTCAAGCGACCCTAAGGGGCCAAGTGCGGGGAAAGCACCTAGTGGAGATGTGAGGCCTTTTAAGGCGACACAACCCCCTAGGGGCAACAACCCCTATACGAGACCGGCTCCATTCAAATGTTTCCGATGCAATGAGCCGGGTCACCGTTCTAATGAGTGTCCCAAGAGGAGAAGTGCCAACATGGTTTAGCGATATGAAGATGATGATGAGTATGATGATGAAGGGGATGTTTGTTGTGACCCAATTGATGATGACTATGAGGGAGAGTATGATGGCGGGCAAGCTGTACATATGGTGAGAAGACTCTTGATCTCGAGTAGAGTGGAGATGGACCAAAGACATCAATTGTTCTGAACTCGATGTCTAGTGCAAGGGGTGAAATGTAATGTGATCATCGACAGTGGCAGCCAAGAGAACATCATTAGCGACACCGCGGCTAAGAGATTTGGATTGGTCATTGAGGCACACCCTAGTCCGCATAGTGTGGGGTGGATCAAGAACGTCGGAGAGCTGAAAGTCACTCAAAGGTGTAGAGTACCTCTTGAGATAGGAGAATACCGGGATGAAGTCTATTGTGACATTGTGGAGATGGACGCTTGCCACCTATTGTTGGGACGTCCGTGGCAATTTGATAGGGATGCTACCCATGCCGGAAGAAAGAACACCTATCGGTTTGTGAAGGACGAGATTCGTTATGTGCTCAGACCTCTTGTAGGGGAATCCAAGACTAATAAGAAATCTACCTTGATCATTTGCCCAACTCACAAAGCGTTTATCAACGAGTGTGAGGAAAGTCAAACGGTCTATGTAGTGATGGTGAAATCTAGTACACCGTCGGAGAGGGTAGGTAGCGAAGGGGAAGAAGTTCCGGAAGAAGTCAGGAATTTGATTAATGAGTTCCGTGACGTGTTCCCGGAGGAGTTACCATATGGGCTACCACCCCTATGGGACATCCAACACCATATCGATCTTTTGCCGGGAGCTAGTTTGCCTAGTCTTCCTCATTATCGGATGAGTCCCAAAGAGAATGAATTGATGAAGGAGAAGGTGGAAGAGTTGATAAGAATGGGCTATGTTAGGGAGAGCATGAGTCCATGTGCAGTGTCGGCTTTGTTGACACCCAAGAAAGATGGGTCGTGGAGGATGTGTGTGGACAGCTGAGCCATCAATAAGATCACTATTCGGTACAAGTTTCAGATTCCCCGACTTGATGACATGCTTGATCAATTGAGTGGGTCCAAGGTCTTTTCCAAGATTGATTTGAGGAGTGGGTACCACCAAATCCGGATCAAGGAGGGAGATGAATGGAAGACGGCGTTTAAGACGTGTGATGGGTTGTATGAGTGGTTAGTGATGCCATTCGGGATGACTAATGCACCGAGCACTTTCATGAGGTTGATGAACCAAGTATTGCGTCCGGTGATTGGGAAGTTTGTGGTGGTCTACTTTGATGACATTCTCATCCATAATAAGACGTTGGAAGTGTTGAAACACCTTTCCACAAGATTTTGATTTGACAAAATCATCCATGATTAAGAGGCAATTAAATTTAAATGCTTTGATTTAATTGTACTAATGTGTTTGTTCAATATTGAGTGCAAATATATATAAAGTTAGACAGGTCAAAAGTCAGCATAAGCCAAATGCTGAGTGGAACGGAACTCAGCATGAAAGAATAGAAGCTGAGTGAAGTAGAACTCAGCATCAGAAGCTTCCTTCAAAGTTGCCAGAACGAAGCTGACTAAATTAGAAGACTCCTTCAGAATTATACAAACAGAACGAAGCTGACTAAGAAGGAACTCAGCATAGAAGTTGAACATTCAAAGATAACGAATGAAGCTGAGTGACAGTCAGGACAGCATGAAGGATCCGTTCACTAAAGGACAAAGTCTGCCAATCTTCTGCACCAATAATTGAAGCCTCGAAAATACACAGAAGACTAATTCCAAGAATCATGGGTCTATGGATTATTGGTAAAAGACAACTGGCACAAAAAGACAAGTCTGATGCAAGAAGACAAAACCTGACGCCTGAAGAAAACAGAGGAAGGGAATGGCGGAACAGTCTGAAGCTGACCAGAAGCTGTCTGCTAAAAGAGCCGTTTTGGACTTAACGGCTAAATCATCTCAAATGATCCAATCTTCAGAAATTCATCTATAAAAGGACAATGATAGTTCTTGGATCACTTGCCGAAGTATCAAAAGAAAAATACAAGAGAGAAAATCTTGAAAGCACTCAAATACAAAAAGATCTTACACCAACTTTTCTATTCTCTGTGTAAATGCTAGATTGATTGTTTTGTAATCATCTAAGGTGTTCTTTAGTTGAAAAAGAACAAGTGTGTGATCAATAGGAATATTGAGAGTGTTGGGCTGAGTACTTGGTTGTAAGTATTCAGTGGTAGAAAAATCTAAGTGCTGGGTTGTAGTACTTAGTAGGAGCTGAGTAGACGAATAGAGGACGTACTCTTGCATACTCACTGCCTTGTAAAGGGTTTGTGCTCTACCTTGAAAGAGCTCAGTATTGGATTGAAAATCCTAGGAGGAACTGGGGACTGGACGTAGGCAGAGAGGCCGAACCAGGATAAGTCGTGCTGAGTAACTTCTAAACTCTTTCTATATATATATATATATATATATATATATATGTGTGTGTGTGTGTGTGTGTGTGTGTGTGTGCATGTGTTGCTTGTTGTATTTACTCAGCTTATAAATTGTAAAAACTGAAACTGAGTAAAATCTGAGTGCTAAGTTGGAAGCTGACCTTTCAAGTGTCAATTCCCAACTCTCAAGTCAAGCAGTCTTAGTCAGCATAGAACTAAAACTGTCTGACTAATCAATCGCCCGTGCTGACCAACACGCTGAGTTATCAAACTCTTAAAATAACATTAATTCAGCATAATTAAAAAGTGAAAAAGTTACATTAGTTCCTAACCCCCCCCCCCCCCCCTTGGAACTCATTACTAGGGACCAACAAGTGGTATCAGAGCCTAAGCTCACTACTCAAAGATTTAACAATCTTGAGCTGATCCCGAAAAATGGGTGAGAATAGTACTCGTTTCCTCCCAGGAAACCAAACAACACAGATACTCCCTGAGGGATTATCAATCATTAGACCTCCCCTATTCTTTGGGTCTAATTATACATTCTGGAAGAATAGGATGAAGAACTTTATTCAAGCCACAAACATGAGTGCATGGCTTGCAATAGTTCAAGGTCCACATATACCTTATAAAACTGTTGATAATGAGAAAGTTATCAAGAGTGAAACTGAGTGGACAGAGAATGACCTCAGAAAATTACAAAATAATGCTTCGGCTATCAATATGCTTCACTGTGCTCTAGATGCTGCAGAATACAATAAGATTTCAGGTTGTGAGTCAGCACAGGAGATCTGGAAAAAGCTGGAAGTGACTTATGAAGGCACCAGCAAGGTCAAGGAATCCAAAGTGAACCAACACATGCGATTGTATGAGCTGTTCGAGATGACTGACAATGAGGACATCTCAGCAATGAATGCCAGGTTCACCAACATAATAAATGAGCTTAAAAGACTCGGTAAGAATTTCACTGAAGAAGAACAAGTGAAGAAGATCTTACGAAGTCTTCCCAAAAGCTGGCAAGCTAAGAAGACAGCTGTAGAGGAAGCTCAGGACCTGACCACATACAAATATGATGAGCTGATCGGTTCCTTGCTGACTCATGAAATTTCCATGAAAAACTTTGAAGCTAAAGAAAAATCTGAGGATAAGAAACAGAAATCACTAGTGATGAAAGCTGACTCCACAGAAGCTGAGTCAACTGATGATGAGGAAATGGCCATGTTTACTAGAAAAATGAAAAAGTTGTTCAGAAGAAGTGAAAGAAATAGTAAGCGGCCATACAAGAGAGGAGACGGATATAAAGCTGAGTCCAGTGACACCAGACACAAAAAGGACAGCTCCAAGCCTGTCACATGTTATGAGTGCCATCAAACTGGACATATTAAGTCAAGATGTCCTAATCTGAAGAAAGATAAGAATGGTAACAAAAAGGCAATAGTGGCCACATGGAGTGATAGTGATGAGTCGACATCATCTGAAGCTGAGCAAAATGAAACAGCCAACATATGTTTCATGGTAGATGATGGAGCTGACCAATCTCAATCTGAACAAGCTGACCTCTCTGGAGATTCTGAGCAGGAGGAAAACAACAATGAGGTAACATCCTTACTTTTGCTTAGAAACGAAATGGTAAATGCCCTGAGTGACTTATATACACTAACTAAGAAGTGTAACAAAAAGATTAAGGCACTCAGCAGGCGCTGCGATGAGATTGAGGAGGTCAAGCTGAGTGACCTCCGTTATCTTCTCCAGGACAACTCAGATTTACATACCAACATGCAAATCTTACGTAATTTTGTCACGGAGGTTCAAACTGAGTCAAAGAAACTTAGAAAGGATGTCACAACTTTACAGAACCAAATAAAAGGTTCAACTAAGAATAAACCCCATGCTGAGTACTCAGGTACTGGTCAGCATAAACAGTTTACTCAATGTAGCTGTTGTGGGAAGAAAGGACACACAAAAGCTGTGTGCTGGCACAACAAACAGACTGTCCAATGTGACTTCTGTGGTAAGAAAGGTCATACTACCAAGGTATGCTGGCATGCTCAGCACAACAATGCTGACCACACTCAACATCACCCTCAAAGGTTAACTATGTGTGGCTTTTGTGGTAAAAGTGGCCATACTACAAAAGTATGTCGTCACAAGTTAAAATATGACTTTGCACCTGTTTACACTAACAAGAAAGGGCCCAAAAAGAATTGGGTACCTAAAAACGAATAGTTTAAAATGCAGGTCAGCTTGACATGCGTGGAGAAATCAAAACTCTGGTATATAGACAGCGCATGCTCAAGACACATGACAGGTGATGAAACTCAGTTCATCACACTAGAGCTTAAACGAGGAGGTAGTGTAAGCTTTGGAGACAACAAGAAGGGCAAGATAGTTGGCTCAGGAACTATCGGAGGTAACCCTAAAATTGAGTCAGTCTCCTTAGTTAAAAGTCTCAAATATAATCTTCTAAGTGTAGCTCAGCTTTGCAAGAGTGGAAGGAAGGTTATATTTGATGATACTAAGTGTCAGATACTCGAGGGAAAAACAAATGATTTGATTTTAACAGCCCCTCGTGTAGAAAATGTTTACATGTTGAGTTTGGAAAAACAATTTTCAAAAAGTATATGCTTAGTGTCTAAAGAGGACAACTCCTGGCTAAGGCATAGGAGACTTGGGCATGTTAGCATGGACCTCCTTGCCAAACTAGCTAGAAAGCAATTAGTTGAGGGATTACCCAAATTAAAGTATGAAAAAGATCAACTTTGTAATGCTTGTCAGCAAGGTAAACAAACCAAAAAGTCTTTTCATAGTAAAAAGGTTGTCTCAACCAAAAGACCATTGGAATTACTACATTTGGATCTTTTCGGACCTATCCAGCCACTCAGCATGGGAGGTAAGAAATTTTCCTTAGTTATTGTGGATGATTTCTCTAGGTATACTTGGGTCATCTTGCTGAGTAGCAAAGATGAGACATTTGAGATGTTTACCACATTAATAAAAAAGCTTGAAAATGACAAAGACCTAAGAGTAGCTCACATTAGAAGTGATAATGGTGGAGAATTCAAAAACCAATTGTTTGATGAATTCTGTGAAACTAATGGTATTGACCACAATTTCTCTGCCCCTAGAACTCCTCAACAGAATGGAGTTGTTGAAAGGAAGAATAGGACAATAGTAGAAATTGCTAGGACAATGCTGAGTGAAAATAGGCTTCCAAAGTATTTTTGGGGAGAAGCTGTCAATACAGCATGTTACATATTGAATAGGGCCTTGGTAAGACCCATATTAAAGAAAACTCCTTATGAACTTTGGAAAGGACGAAAGCCCAATATTGGATACTTTCGTGCCTTTGGGTGTAAATGTTTTATACTCAACACTAAGGATAATCTGGCAAAGTTTGATGCCAAAGCTGACGAAGCGATCTTTTTGGGATACTCAACAAACAGTAAAGCATATAGAATTTATAATAAAAGAACCCAAGTTGTAGAAGAGTCAGTCCATGTGGATTTCGATGAAACTGACCCTGCAGGTAAGACAACTCAACCCATGGAGGACGAGCTGAACTCAGCTCATACTGACCAAAGTGGATGTGCTGAGTCATCAGCACAAGAACTGACCAAAGGTAAAATCGAAACTGAAATTACCTTTGCTGACCAATCTGTTCCTGCAGAGATTGTAGAAACACCTGTTCCAAACAACTCAACATTACCCAAGGAGATAAAAATTCCAAGAGGACATTCAGAAAAGTCCATCCTTGATGATTCCAACAACAAAGTAATGACTAGAGACCAGCTTAGGAAATTCCTTAGCAACGTTGCTTTCGTATCAGTTCATGAACCAAAGAACTTTGCTGATGCTGAGCATGATGAGTATTGGATCAATGCCATGTAAGAGGAGCTTGACCAATTCACAAGAAATGAGGTATGGGATTTAGTACCTAAACCTAGGAATCAAAAATCCATAGGAACTAAGTGGGTTTTTAGAACAAACTAGATGAGCATGGAAATGTAATTAGGAACAAAGCTCGACTTGTAGCCCAAGGCTATAGTCAGCAAGAGGGCATTGATTATGGTGAAACCTTTGCACCAGTTGCTAGGTTAGAAGCTATACGTATATTGTGTGCATATGCTAGTTTCATGAACTTTAAATTGTATCAAATGGATGTCAAAAGTGCATTTCTTAATGGTTTTATAAACGAAGAGGCATATGTTAATCAACCTCCCGGTTTTGAAGATCCAAAGTTTCCAAACCACGTTTATAAACTCAAGAAGGCCTTATATGGCCTGAAGCAAGCTCCAAGAGCCTGGTATGAAAGGTTGACCAACTTCCTGCTGACCAGGAATTATGTTAGATGAAAAGCTGACACAACCCTGTTCATTAAGAAAAAGGGTAAACATACCCTACTTGCACAAATCTATGTAGATGACATAATATTTGGTGCTACTGACAA
Source organism: Euphorbia lathyris (assembly GCF_963576675.1). Lineage (NCBI taxonomy): Eukaryota > Viridiplantae > Streptophyta > Magnoliopsida > Malpighiales > Euphorbiaceae > Euphorbia > Euphorbia lathyris. The sequence goes on along the minus strand of NC_088910.1, from coordinate 16,347,038 downwards.
ATCTCTGTGTCAAGAGTTTAGCAAACAGATGCAGACTGAGTTCGAAATGTCTATGATGGGAGAACTCAGCTTCTTCCTTGGACTTCAGATCAAGCAAAGTAAGAACGGCATCTTCATTAGTCAGTCCAAGTACACCAAGAAGATGTTAAAGAAATTTGATATGGAAGATTGTAAGCCCATATCAACCCCTATGGGTACTGATACTGTCCTATACAAAGATGAGAAAAGTAAGTCAATAGATAGTAAACTCTATCGAGGTATGATAGGCTCCTTACTTTATCTCACTGCTAGTAGACCTGATATACAGTACTTAGTATGTTATTGTGCAAGATATCAAGCTGACCCAATGGAATCTCACTTAATTGCTGTAAAAAGAATTTTTAGATATTTGCAGAGCTCAGTTGATGCAGGTTTGTGGTATCCAGCCTCAAATGACTTCACACTCATAGGATACACTGATGCTGACTATGGACGGGATAAGCTAGAACGTAAGAGTACTTCAGGAGGATGCCACTTCCTTAGAAGCTGTCTAGTATCTTGGTTCAGCAAGAAACAGTCATCAGTTGCTCTGTCTACAACTGAAGCTGAGTACGTTGCTGCTGGAAGCTGTGTAGCTCAAGTCCTATGGATAAAGCAATAGCTTGAGGATTATGGAGTAAGAACTGAGACAATAGAGATCAAATGTGACAATAAAAGTGCCATTGATCTATCCAAGAATCCTATTCAACACAGCAGGATAAAGCATGTCAGCATAAGGCATCACTTCATCAGAGATCACGTACTAAAGGGTGAGATCAAGCTGACTTATGTACCAACAAATGAACAGCTTGCAGATATCTTCACCAAGCCTTTGGCTCGTGAGTAATTTAACATACTAAGGGAAGCTATCGGTATGTCTAATCCTCTTCAATAATTCTAAGTATTTGAATAAATGTTGAGTGATTGTCATGCTGACTGATATCAATCTAGTAACTACTGCACATTGAGCTTAATAGTCTATGCTGAGTAGATACAAATGCTGAGTAAATATTCTGTGCTGAGTAGATAGACATATTGAGTAATCACCTTATGCTGAGTGAATGTACATGTTGTGTGATGAACGTATGTTGAGTTACTAACAGATAGGAAATCCATCTACATAGAATTAAATACTCAGTATCATAAACGACTCATATTCTGGCAAACTGAGTAAATGCCCACTTGCGCTAATAAACAATGACACGTGTAACAAATCATACCTAGAAAAACGCAAGTAATAATGAATACCCATGCGCCGAACCTGTCATAAATGGCAGAATCTTTGTCGATTAAAGTCCCAAGATGAAAACGGCTAGTTCATTAATGACTCAAAACTCTATAAGTAGTGGAAGAATCCCCACTCATTACTCTTTACGCTTACGATTTTCTGTAATCGAATCCTTCTCTCTCCCTAAACCTCAAAACCTTCATCTGCAACAATGGCTTCCGGCAAAAATGAAATCCCTAACGTTACCACTCAGCCTGGCCAAACCTCTGGCAAACCCACTCAAGCTGACCCCGCTGGTTCTTCAAAGCAAATAGAAAGGAATATGATCAAGGTCCATAAAAAGGTCAACAACTTGGAGGTTCTGAAGTGCAGATGGTTTTCTCCAGGATTCGTCACATCTGAGAAGCCATTCTGAGACTGGATCGAGAAGAACAAATGGACCGGTCTCTTCTCACTCGCCGGAAAAACATACCCTAGACTGGTCAGAGAGTTCTATTCCAACATGTTTGTTGATGAAGAAGATGCTGACTATTTGGAGACTACAGTCAAAGGTCAGAAAATCACCATAACCCCTGCCTATCTAGCTACTTTGCTCGATTTACCAGACGAAGGAATAGAATTTAGGACAACAAAAGAGAAGGTACCAAAGGAGAAGCTTGACAAGATCAAGGGGTTCTGCAAACCCAAAGATCATAAAGGTGAAATACCCAGCACCTGTATGGGGCAAGAACAGAAGATGGCTCACTACATGCTGACCAACTTCATCTTCCCCAAACTCAACTCAGCCTCATCTGCCTCCAATTTTGAACAGTGCTTCATATGGCACATGTTGACCTACACTCCACTTAACATGCCCGTCTTTCTGGTTGGGGCTCTTCAACGCAGTGGAAAGAAGCTCAGGCTGGGTTCTCTGATCACTAAGATCATTGAGGACAAACAGATTGAGACAATAAATGAAACTGACACTTTGGGAAGTGAGATCACAGCAGCTCTGCTGGTTGGGTTATTATACAATCAACCATTGAAAGGATATGAAGAAGTTGTAGATGCTGAGGAAAATGATGAAGCTGAGCTAGAAATTGAGCCTGAAAATGAGCCTGAGAAAGAAGTAGAGGCTCCTGCTGAGTCACCTAAGGAAAAGAAGACGAAGAAGAGAAAGGCCATTGAAACATGCTCCAAAGACATCCATGCTGTCCTAAAGAAAGTGAGACTAGTGTCTCAAGAAAAAGTTAAAGAGAAAGCTGAGTCGGCAGAGAAGAGAAAGAGGCCAGAAGAGCCTGAGGATGAAGAAGAGGGAACTCTGGAATCCCCTTTGATGAAAAGGAAGAAGGTTAATACCTTAAAAACAGTTGAAGCTGATCCCCTAGATTGGGTTGTATCCTCCAAAGATCATGGAACTGACATAGAAAAGGAAGCTGAGAAAGAAACTGAGCAACAAGCTGAGAAAACAAATGTTGATGTAGAAAGGGAAGCTGCCAAAGAAACCTTTGTTGAGAAAGACGTCCATACTAAGCAGGAAAGACATGCTAATGTTGAGCAACCTCAGGGCGATGTTGAGCAAAGAGTTGAGGAAGAAGAAAATGTTGCTGTTGAGGATCATGTTGAGCAACATGAGCATCCAACTATGGTAGAAGAGACAGTTGATACTGATGAGGAGAACATTGATGCTTACCCTTCTCCTCCAAAGGAATAAAGGTTCAAGAGACTTAAGAAGAAAGCCCATAAAACTCAAGTTATTGATCTCCTTGCAGACTCTCCTCCTCAAGATATTGATGCTGAAATGTCCAAAATTCAGTTCAAATATTTCTCTCATGATGCTGAGCTTGAGTCTCCTCCAACGGATCTTGTGCAAAACCAAGCCTCTGTTACTCATATTGAGGAACAAGCCAAGACTCCGGAGAATCCAAAAACTGCTCAAGATGGAACAAATCCTGCTTCAACTTCATCCACTCAGGATGAGCAGGTCAACATGACTAACCAAACTCCACCTCCAACTCAGCATGTTGATAACTCAGCTCCTGAAGATAATCTGCATCGAAGTCCAGTCACCAATCAGGGTAATCAATCTGGCAAACAGCCAACTCCTCCACCCTCAAGCTCAATTCCAGCCTCTGAGACAAATGCGGCTCAATTCACGTACTTGAATGCCACTGAGTCAGGCCGACGCATCATTGCCTCTGCTCAGTCCTTGCTTCAAGAATTGAACCCTCCTCAAGCTGATGCTACTGGATCTTCTCATACTGAGTCCTCTCAACTGCCTGGAATCACTCAGCTTCTCAATGAACTAAGAGGACTCAAGGATCTAGTAAGTGTTATGACCACCATTCAAACTCAGCAACCAAGGCAAGACCAAATAACAAAGTTGACTGAATTGGTTCTCACAATGGTGAACCATCTGAACTCGCTTGAAGGCAAAATCCAACAACCATCAGAAGTTAATCCAGGGTATGCCACTTCCGCTGAACTTCAAAGCTATTTTGCTAAGTTAACTGCAGAACTGACCAAATCAAGCGCACCTGGCAATGCTGAGTTTGCCACCTCTGCTGAACTTCAAGAATGCTTTACCAAGCTTAATGCTGAGCTAACCAGTATGCGTGACTTAGTATCTTCCTCTTCTCAGTGTACAATTGACCAACTGAGTGAAGCAGTCAGCCTACTCAACATCAACAAAGCACAAATGGATGTTGATCCAGTCTCCAACAGTCAACTCTTGAGCTTTTCCCAAGCAATTATGAAGGCAATGCGCATCAATAATGCCCAGCGCATATTTTATGACTCTGCCTTGCTCAAGATGTACCACCAATCTTTCGGTCAGCTCACAAGCTCGCTCACCTGGCTTAGCCAATCTCATGAATGCCTGCTCAGCATGATTAGCAGTTCTCTTCGGGTTCCTCGCCATGTCCAAGATGACAGTGTTCCTATAATTGATGGCTTGCGAGAAAGTACTAAGAGGCTCCAGCGTTACTCAACTCACCTCTCCTCTCATGCTCGCACCGACACATTCATTTATAAACCCGATGATGGCAAAACGGGGGAGACAAGTCAAGAAGGAACTCAGCTTGCAGGAAGTAAAGACAAAGGTAAAGGAATAGCTCAAGCTGACCACCAAGCTCAGAAGAAGAAGAAGAACTAGATATAGTCTAGTCCATGTTTAGAACTTAGCATAGAATATTTCATATATGTGTTTGCTTTATCTTTTTGCTTAATCTATATCAAGTACTTTTTCCTCAATCTGGTCGATAAAATTGAACAAACAAATTAAGAAGTAAAACATACTCAGTATACATTAACACTAAAATACTTATGTAATAAACTGAGTAATAACATACTTCTAATATTTTTGAAAACTGACTTAAATCAAATTAGCTCAGATCTTGAAAAATATAACATTAAACTAAGTCAGTATACACAATTGCCTTAAGGTTAATTCAATTAAATCTTGGAAGGTTTAGAATTAAGTTAAGAAAATATGTGCAACCCTTACGGGGGAGTCATTTCAAAAATATATCAATCATGGGGTAACTTATAACTGAGTTCCATAATTATGTATTTTGCCAACATCAAAATGGGGGAGTTTGTTGAAACACCTTTCCACAAGATTTTGATTTGACAAAATCAACCATGATTAAGAGGCAATTAAATTTAAATGCTTTGATTTAATTGTACTAATGTGTTTGTTCAATATTGAGTGCAAATATATATATAAAGTTAGACAGGTCAAAAGTCAGCATAAGCCAAAAGCTGAGTGGAACGTAACTCAGCATGAAAGAATAGAAGCTGAGTGAAGTAGAACTCAGAATCAGAAGCTTCCTTCAAAGTTGCCAGAACGAAGCTGACTAAATTAGAAGACTCCTTCAGAATTATACAAACAGAACGAAGCTGACTAAGAAGGAACTCAGCATAGAAGTTGAACATTCAAAGATAACGAATGAAGCTGAGTGACAGTCAGGATAGCATGAAGGATCCGTTCACTAAAGGACAAAGTCTGCCAATCTTCTGCACCAATAATTGAAGCCTCGAAAACACACAGAAGACTAATTCCAAGAATCATGGGTCTATGGATTATTGGTAAAAGACAACTGGCACAAAAAGACAAGTCTGATGCAAGAAGACAAAACCTGACGTCTGAAGAAAACAGAGGAAAGGAATGGCGGAACAGTCTGAAGCTGACCAGAAGCTGTCTGCTAAAAGAGCCGTTTTGGACTTAACGGCTAAATCATCTCAAATGATCCAATCTTCAGAAATTCATCTATAAAAGGATAATGATAGTTCTTGGATCACTTGCCGAAGTATCAAAAGAAAAATACAAGAGAGAAAATCTTGAAAGCACTCAAATACAAAAAGATCTTACACCAACTTTTCTATTCTCTGTGTAAATGCTAGATTGATTGTTTTGTAATCATCTAAGGTGTTCTTTAGTTGAAAAAGAACAAGTGTGTGATCAATAGGAATATTGAGAGTGTTGGGCTGAGTACTTGGTTGTAAGTATTCAGTGGTAGAAAAATCTAAGTGCTGGGTTGTAGTACTTAGTATGAGCTGAGTAGACGAATAGAGGACGTACTCATGCATACTCACTGCCTTGTAAAGGGTTTGTGCTCTACCTTGAAAGAGCTCAGTATTGGATTGAAAATCCCAGGAGGAACTGGGGACTGGACGTAGGCAGAGAGACCGAACCAGGATAAGTCGTGCTGAGTAACTTCTAAACTCTTTCTCTCAATATATATATATGTGCATGTGTTGCTTGTTGTATTTACTCAGCTTATAAATTGTTAAAACTGAAACTGAGTAAATCTGAGTGCTAAGTTGGAAGCTGACCTTTCAAGTGTCAATTCCCAACTCTCAAGTCAAGCAGTCTTAGTCAGCATAGAACTAAAACTGTCTGACTAATCAATCGCCCGTGCTGACCAACATGCTGAGTTATCAAACTCTTAAAATAACATTAAGTCAGCATAATTAAAAAGCGAAAAAGTTACATTAGTTCCTAACTCCCCATTGGAACTAATTACTAGGGACCAACAGGAAGAACATGTGGAGCACTTGAGGACCGTACTAGCTTTGATCCGAGAGAACCAACTCTTTGCTAACACTAAGAAGTGTGACTTTGTGATGGAGAGCTTAGTGTTTCTCGGGTATGTGGTCAGTGGGAGTGGTATCCGGGTTGATGAAGAGAAGGTTAGAGCTATTCAGGAGTGGCCGACTTCGAAGACCGTTGGGGATATTAGAAGCTTTCATGGGTTGGCTACTTTCTACAGACGGTTCATCTGGAACTTCAGTGCTATTGTGGCTCCTATGATCGAGTGTTTGAAGAAGGGTAGAGGCTTCAAGTGGGAAGATGAACAGGAGAGCAGTTTCGCCTTGATAAAGGAAAAACTAAGTACCGCTCCGGTTTTAGCGTTTCCAGATTTTGATAAGCTCTTCGAAGTTGAGTGTGATGCGAGTAGAGTAGGAGTTGGGGGAGTATTAATGCAAGAGAAGAGGCCCATAGCTTATTTCAGTGAGAAATTGTGTGATTCAAGACAGAAGTGGGCTACCTATGACAAGGAGTTCTATGCGATAGTGCGGGCTCTCAAGACGTGGGAGCACTATCTCATCGGGAAGGAGTTTATGTTGTACACCGACCACCAAGCACTCAAATACTTGGGAAGTCAAAAGCAACTCCGGAGCTCCATGCATGCTAGATGGTCCGCTTTCATGGATAAGTTTCCTTACCAACTTCTTCACAAAGCGGGTCAACAAAATAAAGTGGCGGATGCTTTGAGCCGAAGGATAGCTCTCTTGAAAATAGTGGCCTTGGAGTTAGTGGATTTTGAGCACATCAAAGGAGAATATGAGGAGGATCCAGACTTTGGGCTTGAATGGGAGAAGTGTATGAGAGGTACCGAAGAGAGTGGATATCAGTTAGTGGACGGTTTTCTCATGAGGGGCTGCCAATTGTGCCTTCCAAATACGTCCATACGAGAAAGAGTGATCCGAGAGTTACACGGAGGGGTGTTGGGGGGACACTTTGGAAGGGACAAAACCTTTGAAGCGGTTAGCTCCCGTTACTATTGGCCTAGAGTAAGGAGGGACGTGGCATACATCGTGGAGCGATATGAGGCGTGCCAAACATCAAAGGGGTATGCTGCTAATGCCGGATTACGTATGCATCTCCCAATACCGGAGACCATTTGGGAAGACCTCTCCATGGACTTTGTGTTGGGGCTGCCGAGGACTCAACGGGGTATGGATTCCATCTTTGTAGTGGTGGATAGATTCTCGAAAATGGCCCACTTTATCCCGTGTAGGAAGACTAATGACGCCACCTCCATCGCCAAGGTGTTCTTCCGTGAGGTAGTGAGACTACATGGGGTCCCAAAGAGCATAGTGTCGGATAGGGACACGAAGTTTGTAAGCCACTTTTGGCGTACTCTTTGGGCCATTCTTGGAACCACATTGAAGTTTAGCACCACAGCCCACCCCCAAACAGATGGACAGACCAAAGCGGTAAATCGGACCTTGGAAAATTTATTGAGAAGCAAATGCCGAGACAAACCCAAGATGTGGGATTATGTGCTAGCCCAAGCCGAGTTTGCCTACAACTCCGCCGTGAGTTCCACTACCGGGAAGTCCCCTTTCGAGATAGTATACACCAAGGCACCCAACCACTCACTTGATTTGAGCGAAGTCCCCAAGGGGGAGAAGAAGAGCGTAGCGGCACATAACTTGGCCAACGAGTATCATAAAATGCACCAAGAGGTCCGACATAGCATTGAGGAGAAGAATAGTCGGGTCAAAACCAAGGTGGATGAACACCGAAGGGGTGTACAGTTTGAGGTGGGGGATGAGGTGATGGTGTACTTGGGAAAAGAATGTCTTATGCATGCCCCAAGTAGCAAGTTGAAGCCGAGGAAGTATGGCCCCTACCGGATCACAAAGAAGATTAGTGCCAACGCGTACCAACTAACCCTCCCCAATTGGCTTGGGAAAATGTCTTCTTCTTTTAATGTGCAGGACCTTAGCTTTTGGAAGCCGGAGGGAACGTTACCAACCAAGGCCTCGGAGGCGGAGTCCGATTCTTTCCAAAAAGGGGAGAATGATGAGGGCATCCTTTCACTAAGCCTAAATCCGGAGCGAGGCGGAACACGAGAGAATCCACCAAAGGAAGGCAAGAGCCAAGACAATCAACAGAGCACGCGGGGCGTGCCTAGCAAGACACGAAGCGTGGCGAGTCCCGTCTCCGAAGGAGTGTCAGGTAACTCAGGGATGCGGGGTGTCCCGACTAGTACGCGGGGCGCGGGTAGCAACTTCGAGCGAGAATCATCTCAGGAGGTCAAGTACGCGGGGCGTACGCTTGGGACGCCACGCGTGGAGTCCAACCCGCAGAACCACAAAGTTCAGGAGTTCAACTACGTGGGGCGTAGTCTCGTAGACGCCACGCGTAAGGAACATCATCGAGTGTCCCCAAGTTCAGAGACTCAAATTCTTAGGGCGATCCTTGGGGCGCGGGGCGTACTCTGCTGGGAGGATACTTCTCTTCCAAGTTCTTGCCAAGAGGGGACCATTATTGTTGGTGTTTATTTACTGTTTTGCCACCAACCTCTTATTACTAAACTACCATGAACTCTTTCCTTGCCTATCCTACCCTTATGCATATGCTTTGCCCTAAAACCCTATTCATGGGTTTTTGGTCTTTTCTCTTGTTATTTTGGAGAGTATTTAAACCCTCCTCTTTGTAATGTTTACTAACTTTTGATGAATTAAAACTTAAGCCTCCATTGGAGCAAGGATTTCTATCCATTTGGGTTTATTCAACCTTCTAGTTTAGCTAGAGAAGTTTATATTCTTTGTTGGTTTACGATTAAAACCTTCAGTCGATTTCAATCTACATCAAATGTTTGAAATTGCCTAGTTAGCCATAAAACTAAGCTTGCTTGACAAGCAACAAAATCAATCTTTTTTGGTGGTGTGAGAGGGAAATGTCCAAATTTATTCATATCATTTTTTGAGAAGTGAATATTTATCTCTAACATTGTTAAACAATATCAATTTTACACATATCTAACATAAAATTTTAACTGACTGTGTTACAGTTATTTGACTTTCCTCACTGGCTCTTTTAATAAAGTTTTCCAATAAATGAAAGCAATTTCATTTTGGAAGGGTGATTATAACTGTTTTAAATTTTAATAACATAATAAAAATTTTAGAAACTTTTTTTTTGGAATTAACTTGTATCTGACAGATTCAATTATTGATATTTTAATAGATTGTTTGTAATGGGGCTGTGAAGCTGAATACTGATGGTTCCTGCCTCAGTAATGGTAAGATTGCTGCCGGAGGTGTTCTTAGGGATGCGGGAGGCGCCTGGCTTTCTGGGTTTACCCAGAATTTGGGTTTGGGTTCTTCCTTCTCTGCGGAGTTCTGGGGCATTCTCTCTGGGATCCAGCTGGCGATTAGGCTGGGTGTTAAGAGGCTTTCTGTGGAGTCAGATAACTTGGAGGCCATCAATATGATTTTGGGTAGTCATGCCATGGGTCTTCATAGCCGCAACCTTATTAAAGCTATTAAGAGGCTTAGCCCCTCATTTGATATCCTTGAGTTCAGCCACATTTTCCGGGAGCAGAACCGTGTTGCAAATCACTTGGCGGCGGCAGGCCATGAGGGGGTGTTAGGTATTTCTACCCTTACCGTTCCCCCTATCGCTCTTTCTCCTCTTCTTTTAGAGGATAGGATTAGTGTTAGCTTTCCTAGGCTAATCCCGGTATAGTTGCTTGTTTTGCTTTGCTTTCCTTTCCTTTTCTACCAAAAAAAAAGTAACAAAATAAATAATTTAGACATAATTGATGCTCGAAAGATCTGATGTGACAGTTAATTAACAAGTCAAATAACAGTAAATCACACTATTTAAAAAATTTATTAGGTAAAAATAAAAATAACATTGTCTAAAAACCTTAGAGGTGAAATTTTAGATGCTTAGGCCAAGCTAATCTTAATTTGTCTTTTGGGAATATTATTAATGTTCCATTTGATTAGTTAAATCCTTGTTTGATCTAGTAATCAATGTGTCGGTCAATATATATATTAATGTCAGAGGTAATATGATAATTAAATCCTTCTTTGATCTAGTTAATACTAATTTTTTTCTTTTGTTAGATGAAGCATTTTCTGGTAGGGTTTCTTTATTACTAGGATATCAATATATATAGTAAAATATTCATAAATTAATACTCGATAAATTAATAAAAAATTTAAAATAATAATTTTTTTTGTCCCAATTTGGACCAGTTCAAAAAATGATCAATTTTAATAAATTAATAAGATAATAATTTTTTTTGAACAAGATCTAACTCCTCTGAACAACCCTTTATAAAATACATTGTTTTATTATCTCTATAAATTTATAATTTCTCAAATACATATGACAAATATATATAGATATATACTTAGAATAATTTAACAAAATATGACTCTACAGTACTTTGTTTTTTCTTGAAATTTAAATCTATTTGAATTTTATTCTAACTATTTTTAGTGCATTCAAAAATTCTGGTGTACCATTGTCAACTTGTAACAAAAAATTATAAAGAGTGGTTGATGCTATAATTGTTTCATTTCTTATGACAGTTCCAAAAGTACCGAATCATCTCCAGCTTCATCCTCAGTTTCATCATTCTATAAATTAATAATTATTAATTTATTGATTAATTAATATCTATATAAATTAATAAAATTTCATAATCTTAATATTATTAATTTTTTATATAAAATTTCATAATCCTAACATTATTAATTTACAGAGATTTTACTCTAGGTATTTTGAAAATATCAAATATAAGAAAAAAATATGAAATATTCTCTTAATATTTACAGAAAAAAATATTAAATATGGCTGGGGTACAACTTGCTATGATGGCTTGACTTTGGTAATGCATTGGACAATGAAATTTTTTTAATTAAATTAAATTCATAACTCCAAATATCTTTGTTTCTCTATAAAATGTATTTATGCTATATTATGTATTTCAGTGACTAATTCAATGAGTGATTACTATTTATTTTGAAATTTATGTTCATTATTTTGTATTAAAAAAATGATTCCTATTAAAATAAAATATTCAACCCCATGTTGCTAAATGAAATGATGCAGAGTTTATTATTAAAAAACAGATATTTGATCTGGCTTCCAATATTATGTACTTGACTGATTATTTGAGACAATTGCATATCTGTAGAATTATAAATTTATAATGTTAGGATAAAAGTGTATATAATTTCTTTAATTTAATTACATTCATTAATTATTAACTGATGATTAAAAATTATTGATACATATATTCAGTCAACATTAGATATAAATTTATTAGAATTGGACAGTAGAAATTAAAATCATTATAAGGTTTAAATTTAATAAATCTAGATCCAATTATTTGATCAGTTATTGTTATCGCAAAAACCATGTAAATTGCTCGTTCAACTTACATTGCCTAGGGCTCCCATTTATGCTATTTTACAAAGCTATAGATACTCTCGCAAATCACGAGTTAAATTTCTCAAATTTCCAGTGATGAGATTCTGATCCGAAATTTTATAATTCTTATAATTTTAGGGTTTTTGTTCATTAGAGTAATTTAAAATTATTTAGTCTTTTTTTCTCATATATAAATCCTTATTTATTGTTTTAATAATATCGGTTTTTTTTTTAACGGAGTTGTTTACAGGCTAATTTAGTTGGAATTTTTGGCTGTTCCTCTTTCTTTCTTTTTACCTAGTCTTTGTTTTAAAAAAAAACTATGTCCTGACAATAAATTTTATGCTTTATCTATAAATTAAATAATAAAAATAGAAAATTATATGTAAAAAAAAATTCAACTATGGTAGTATACTTTAAAACAGTTGTAATATGAACTTCATTTTTTTTTTATAACAATAGCCCTAATATGTGGATTACCTACCCTGCTGCGATACTCCATCGCAGCTAGGGTTTAAGGCCAAATCTGGTGCGTTGGATACCGGCGGCTGTCCAGAGAAGTGATCGGTATTACGAAACGATGGTGGAAGGGATCGAGAAACAGTGGCACAGGATGAGATTGACGGATGAAGAGGAGGAAACAGTGTCAATCGTGAAAGAAGTGGAGGGCATGACTGTTGATAACTCGAAAAAGGTGATTGGTAGACTGTTATCGTCAAAGCCCCCGAACATTAGAGCCATGGCAAATGCTTTTAATGTGGTATGGAAAACACAGAAAGGCTTTAAGATCAACGAAAGTGGAGATGGTCTCTTTGTTATTGAATTCCAATCTACAATAGACAAAGGGAAGGTTCTTGCAGAGTCCCCGTGGCACTATGACAGGCACCTAGTGGTTCTGGCGGATATGGAAGGAATATCACAAATCTCTAAGATCAATATGAACAAGTGTGAATTTTGGGTACGAATGATTGATGTACCTTTAGATTGGAGAACAAGTGGCCTCATCGCAAAACTTGCAGGGAGAATTGGTGATATCATTGACATTGATGAGGATAATATGGAGATGACAGCCAAATATGTCTGGGTGCGAATCAGTCTGGACATAACGAAGCCACTACTCCGAGGGATGAAACTGCAACATACAAAGAATGAAATCATCTGGATTTCAATTAAATACAAAAAATTACCGAATTTTTGCTATCGGTGTGGAATCCTCGGTCATGGTTATGAGGACTGTGATGTTGCACGGGGCTATGAGGAAGCGGAGGAATGGCTGTACGATCCGAGCTTGAGAGCGACCCCCTCAAGATTCCGTGTCTACAATTGTGGATTCCAGGAAAAGAAAGACAGCAGAAAAAGTTACGAGAAAGATGATTCTGGCCGCATTCGACACCACGCTGCTCGGAAATTGTTTGAGGGAGAAGCAGAGGGTAGTACAACCAGAAGCGCTGAAACCGGTGCACATTTCGTGAAAACAGTAAGTGAGACAGAAAAGCAGAAGCATAACGTGAGCGGATCCCGAATGAGCTATGAGAATGAAATAGAGGCAGTGAGGAAGGATGCTGAAAAAATTAATAGTGAAGCGGAAATAGGGTCAAGGGAGATTGAGGACATAGAAGTGGAGGTGGTGCAAGCGACATTCACAAATGTTCAGAACGAAGAGGTACCCAGGGGAAGTGAGGAATTGGAAGGTGCTCTAGGCACATGCCAGCACCAGAAGAAAAGGTTCAGATTTAAACGTGCAGCTAGGCAAGCAAACATTGCGGCACAGGCTAGAGAAGGCCAGATGGGGACAGAATCACAGAAAAGAAAGAGAAACAGCCTCTCTGATAGTACGGAAGCAGATGGAGTTGCGAATCAGAAAAAGTCAAAGAATGAGATGCAAGACCAGAGGGTGGGTGCCGTTGATCGGGCCCATTCTATAGGATGAAAATACTAAGTTGGAATGTCCAGGGTCTGGGCAATGCCTGGACGTTCCGAGCACTGAAGCAACTGATAACTAGAAATTGCCCGGATGTGTTTTTTCTCATGGAGACTAGATTGAGGAAAAATGATAGCAGTAGACTTTTTAACTATTTTAGTAACTTTAATTTATTTTTTATTGATTCTGTGGGCCTGAGTGGTGGGCTTATTCTGGGGTGGAATAAAGAGGTAGATCTGAGCATTTTGAACTACTCGAATCATTGCATTTATTTCACTGTGCATCTGAATAATTTGATGTGGAGAAATTTAGCTGTATATGGGTGGCCAGAAAAACAAAATAAAAAGCTAACCTGGGAACTGATCAATCATTTGAGCTCAATGGACACAATGCCGCTAGTGTGCTTCGGAGATTTTAATGAAATCCTATGGCCATCTGAGAAAAAAGGAGGTTTAACACGAGATAACACAGAGATACAGTGCTTTCAAGAGTGCCTGGAACAGTGCAACCTAGTGGATATTGATAGTGTTTGTCACACCCGACCCTAGACGACCTCAATCAGCATCGGGCGTGAAATAGAAAGATCATAATCAATACTTAAGAGTCTCCAAATTATCCAACGCCATTATATTACAATTGAACTACCAAAGTTCTAACCATAATTCTCACAATAAGCAGCTGATAGGGGTAAAAAACCTCTACCTTTGGGTACGGTTTTAGGATGGGTTTTAGCATTATTTAGTTAATAAGCGAGCATTTCTCGCATTTAAATGCTTTTGTGTGAGTTAGTTAGGAATTGGAAACGTTTTATTTATTTTTCGTTGTTTAGGCTCGTTTTATGACCAATTTAGGCAATTACGGCCAAAATAGCATGCATAGTATAATTCCATTATCTTTTGAAGCTAATTGGTCCGTCAAAAGTCGCACCAAACGAAGCGTTTGCTCAAAATAAGCGATTGGCGGGTCAATTTAGCCTTTGGACTAATGTTATCTGGAGTTTCTGTACATGCGCAGGTATAAGTTCGGACGAAAAAGGGCATCGACGGCAGTCGGCAAGCACACAGGGGCATACCGGGCAAGAATGCTCGACGAGCGGGCCTCCGTAGGCCATGCCTGCTCGCCGAGCAGGCCACCAGAGGCCTGCTCTCGCCGAGCAGGGCACTGCTCGTCGCGAGTAGCGTCTGCTCGCCCTGCTCGGCGAGCAGACCTGCGGGAATTGGTCAAAAAGACCAATTCCGCCCCCACGATGCCACGACGGACCCCACGACTTCCTACCTGTATAAGGACACGAAAATAGGTCAAAAAGAGGGCCGAGCCACGCCTATAAATAGAGTTTTTCCAATGTAAATTAGTATCTTTCATTATTTGTAAATTATCTTAGCTTTCCCCTTGAATTTCCTCTCCATCTCCTCTATCTTCATCAACCTCCATTGAAGCTCCTTCAAAGCTGTTCTCGAGGAATATTCAAGGTCCGTCCTTAAGACCTAGGAAGCCGATTGCAGAGTAGACAGGTTCCTTGAAAGGGATTTTCGTATCTCCTTTTACTTTTCCTTGTTTTTACTCTTTGATACAGTCTATGAATCCTAGGCTAATTGTATCCTGTGACATTATCATTCATCTTTAATAATATTTTAGCTCTTATTTTGTTCTATGATTAATTGTTTAATCTTTGTCTTACGCTTTATTCAATTGGTTTAACTCATTCAAAATCCCCAAAATCGAGTAGGCACATATTGTGAGCTGAATCTGACCTAGTCAGAGCCTAGGAGATTGACGACCTCTTAGTTGATTAAGCTCAAATTGCTGAGCCTTAGACCTAGTTTGGGCCTTACAAGGGAATCACGCACTAGGAACTTCAGGAGGGTAAGTAGTGTTAATCGCCTTGAATACAAGTGACTTAGATTAGGTTTTTAACCAATAGACCTAATAACCCAACCTCATTATTATCATTCATACCATGTTCCTTCGGGTAATTGCATTAGTGAAAGATCAATTAGGAGTAGTTTAACTTAATTAGGCGTAGAATAACTTAGTTAGAACTAGATAACTTAGCTAGGAGTAGCATAATTCAACCTATGAGTAGATTAACTTAATCAAAACCAATTCAAACCCCACAAAGCCTAGATAACACTTGAGACCTAGTAATTCGATACTTGTGGTAAATAAGTCCTGTGGATTCGATACCTGGACTTTCCAGATTTATTACTTGATAACGACGGGGTACACTTATCCCTTAGTGAGGCTTCTTCACAGAATCTGCATCAAGTTTTTGGCGCCGTTGCCGGGGATTTATTTCTTCTGCAATATCAAACCAAAGGTCGATTTGTTAGTTTAGGCATTCCTTTGTGAATATCTCTGTGAATATCATCTATACTTGTTTATCTATACTTGTTTATAACCGTTAATACTTGTTTATATCGTTTATACTTGTTTATACATATACCTGTTTATACATACACTTGTTTATATACGATTCTTTTTGTGAATATCCTTGTTTATATCGTTTATACTTGTTTATACATAATTCTTTATACTTATTCTCTATACTTGTTGATATATAATTTCTTTATATTTTTCTATACTTGTTCATATCTGTATACTGTTACTTATCAACTTTTGTGCTAGAACTTCACTTTTTCTCAGCATTCTCTGATCAATGAATTGGCAAGAAAGAGTCAAGTGGCAAGCTCAAAAGTTTACTATCCCATCAAGACAATATTCATGCCCTGGAGAATGAGGCTCCCAATCCCTCCATGGCCGACTTAAATGAGAAAATAGATATCTTGATGACGAAACTGAGCCTCAACACCAATGAAAGTGTAAGTTTTGTGGGTAATCACCAAAGGTATAATTCTAACCCCAATTCTTACAGCTTTTATGGTAGTGATTGGAGGAGACCTTAACACTCAAATCTGTCCTACGGGAACCCTAACATGTTGAGGCCTCCAAATAGGTTTGTTAATGAGCACAGGGAAAACGAATTGGGAATGTTCCCTTACGAACAAGCAAGCCAAGTTCCTCCACAACCCTCTAGCTCACGAGATGAGGTGCTGTCCCTTTTGAAAGGAATATCAGCCCGACTTACAATCAACGAGGAGGTTTGCAAAGACTTGAGCAACCAATTGGCTCAAATAAACCATGAGATGCAAGAGCAATCCCGAGATGCTCTCCCAGGCATAAAGGAAAACATAGAAATGCCACAAAGGGAATCAGCTCAAGCCATCTCCTTGAGGAATGACAAAAAGGTAGAACCAAGTCCACTATCACATGCATCACTCGAGGTAAGTGAGGAACCGGAAGCGGTAAGCAACCCCGGTTCAAAATCTGAAATTCTAAATCATGTGATACAGATAAAAGATCAAATCAAAACTTGTGTATCTCAACTACCTTTTCCTCAAAAATTAGAAAAGTTTAGGTTTGCTTCATGCTCAGAAGTTTTCATTCTCTTCGACCTACCAAGAGAATCCAAAAGGGAGCAAACCAAACTTTTTCATAATATGTTTAAATTCGACCTCCTGCTTTCATTAAACTTATTAGAGGCTCTTAATCTGTTTTGTAGGTACGGATTATTTCTCAAGGAGTTCGAGTTCCTAACGCGAGTAGAAGCTTACACCTAGGAAGGAACTCCATGTCGAGCTAACCGACTATAAAGTAGCGCTTCTTGGGAGGCAACCCAAGTTTGGATTAAACTTTTTCTAGGTTTGTTTTTCTTTTTAATTCAATTATAGATTTCTGTTTTTAACTTTGGTTAGGAAGTTGTCTTCTCCACCCTAACTTTTTGCACATGCGCTTGATGGTTTTAGATGCAATGTTGGAACTTATTGCATATTTTAAGTGTGAGGAGGAGGGGTAGACAAACTTACAAAAATTTGTATAATTTTTAAATTTTTGTGGCATCGTGTCTAGTTTAGTTTAGCGTTTTCGGGTTTTATTTATGTTTTTGCATGTTTAGGACCTAAAACCGTGAACCTCCTTCGAATCTAAACTTCGTTATTTATCCTTGAGGACTGAGAACCGAATCTAATATTGCATGACAACTAGTTTAGGTGTAGGACACAATCCTTGTATCTGTAAGAGCATGAGCTAAAGTTTGCATTTAGACCCTACTTTTGAAGAAATGCTAAAATGATTACTTAGGTAGATAACTTAAGAATTAAGGGCATGTGATGTTGAACTTGAGTTTGGGGAAAACTAGTAAACACAAAATTGAAACCCAAAGAATTGTGAGTTGAATTTGAGCCTAAGAGCAAACATCAAAAAGCTCTTTTTCTTGACATTTTTGTGTGAATGCTTTGACTTGTGGAAAGATTACAGATTTTGCACCTAATACTGTGTTGAACCTACATGCAATGATTTGAAATGATAAACGATGAATCAGCCTCATTAGAATTAACCCTTTTTCTTTACCTTATTTTCTCTTTTTCATCCACTCTAGGAAGCCCCTTTGAGCCTATATTTTTTTGTAGTTTATAGATTTTTCTTTCGTTCTAACCTATTTTTTGCAAACCACAACTTGGTTTGCTACTTAACCCAAATTTTTTGCAAAGCTCAAATTGAGCCTTTGTTTTCTTCTAGCGCTTTATCTTTGTTTATGGCATCAAAGTAGCAAGCCAAAAGGCTAAAAAGTGAATGAGCATTACTATCCAAAAGGAAAAGAAAAACAGAAAAAGAAAAGAAAAGAAAAGAGACGAACAAAAAGGGGAGAACTTCGTTCCCCAGTTCTTAAAATCAAAACGTCTCAAAGAAAAAAAAGAAAAAGAAAAAAAAATTATGAATAAAAAGCTCAGTCACTTCATATTTGCTAAAGCCATTTGAACTTTGTTTTTCTAGCGCTAGAACTATTAACCCTTGTTGTACTTTAACCCTCTAACCACATTACAACCCAAATTCGAGGCTGTTTTTGATATCATCGGAGTCATATAGCATAGTAGAGGAACTCGGATGAACGTGCAAAATCAACGTAATCCTAAGCAAGAACATAAGCCGAGAGTAAACACTTTAGCCACCAAAATTGTGTGAATTGAGTGAACTACCTATGGTGAGGTGTTTTACTTAGCGATCCCCTCAAGCTCGTTTAATTGAACATGTGTCCTTTTGCTTAAAACTATGGCCTATGATAATTGAAATGCGGCTTTTGGATATCGTGTCTCTACTTTGTATTTCCGAATGCATGTAATTACAGATGCTCGAAATTGTGTCAAGCACCTAGTCAAACCGGGAGGTTTTCTAGCTTGCTTGTGATTGCGGGTTTAGTTTTTTTTAGTTTACTTGGGGACAAGTAAAGTTTTAAGTGCGAGGAGGTTTGATAGGGGTCAAAAACCCCTATCTTTGGGTACGGTTTGAGGACGGGTTTTAGCATTATTTAGTTAATAAGCGAGCATTTCTCGCATTTAAATGCTTTTGTGTGAGTTAGTTAGGAATTGGAAACGTTTTATTTATTTATCGTTGTTTAGGCTCGTTTTATGACCAATTTAGGCAATTACGGCCAAAATAGCATGCATAGTATAATTCCGTTATCTTTTGAAGCTAATTGGTCCGTCAAAAGTCGCACCAAACGAAGCATTTGCTCAAAATAAGCGATTGGCGGGTCAATTTAGCCTTTGGACTAATGTTATCTGGAGTTTCTGTACATGCGCAGGTATAAGTTCGGACGAAAAAGGGCATCGACGGCAGTCGGCAAGCACACGGGGGTATACCGGGCAAGAATGCTCGACGAGCGGGCCTCCGTAGGCCATGCCTGCTCGCCGAGCAGGCCACTAGAGGCCTGCTCGGGCGAGCAGGCAACCGGAGGCCTGCTCGGGAGAGCAGGATGCCTGCTCGCCGAGCAGGGCGCTGCTCGTCGCGAGTAGCGCCTGCTCGCCGAGCAGCTCGCCCTGCTCGGCGAGCAGACCTGCGGAAATTGGTCAAAAAGACCAATTCCGCCCCCACGATGCCACGACGGACCCCACGACTTCCTACCTACATAAGGACACGAAAATAGGTCAAAAAGAGGGCCGAGCCACGCCTATAAATAGAGTTTTTCCAATGTAAATTAGTATCTTTCATTATTTGTAAATTTTCTTAGCTTTCCCCTTGAATTTCCTCTCCATCTCCTCCATCTTCATCAACCTCCATTGAAGCTCCTTCAAAGCTGTTCTCGAGGAATATTCAAGGTCCGTCCTTAAGACCTAGGAAGCCGATTGCAGAGTAGACAGGTTCCTTGAAAGGGATTTTCGTATCTCCTTTTACTTTTCCTTGTTTTTACTCTTTGATAGAGTCTATGAATCCTAGGCTAATTGTATCCTGTGACATTATCATTCATCTTTAATAATATTTTAGCTCTTATTTTGTTCTATGATTAATTGTTTAATCTTTGTCTTACGCTTTATTCAATTGGTTTAACTCATTCAAAAGCCCCAAAATCGAGTAGGCACATATTGTGAGCTGAATCTGACCTAGTCAGAGCCTAGGAGATTGACGACCTCTTAGTTGATTAAGCCCAAATTGCTGAGCCTTAGACCTAGTTTGGGCCTTACAAGGGAATCACGCACTAGGAACTTCAGGAGGGTAAGTAGTGTTAATCGCCTTGAATACAAGTGACTTAGATTAGGTTTTTAACCAATAGACCTAATAACCCAACCTCATTATTATCGTTCATACCATGTTCCTTCGGGTAATTGCATTAGTGAAAGATCAATTAGGAGTAGTTTAACTTAATTAGGCGTAGAATAACTTAGTTAGAACTAGATAACTTAGCTAGGAGTAACATAATTCAACCTAGGAGTAGATTAACTTAATCAAAACCAATTCAAACCCCACAAAGCTTAGATAACACTTGAGACCTAGTAATTCGATACTTGTGGTAAATAAGTCCTGTGGATTCGATACCTGGACTTTCCAGATTTATTACTTGATAACGACGGGGTACACGTATCCCTTAGTGAGGCTTCTTCACGGAATCCGCATCAGCAGCCAACTTCCAAACCCCGCCTAAACGGTCGGTAACCTTCTCTATATCCCGTACTTTCTCACCTAAAAATATTAAAACATTTAAAAAAGGTGAGACAAAAATCTCAGTAAGAAACTATCAGCTATAAAGACCAACTTTATTTAACATAGCTACATATATACATTTATAAAGAGATCTAATCCAAACCTTATAAAATATACTCAAAACGTAGTCAAAGTAGTAAACCAAAACCATAAAAATATATAATCTTGTATCCATTCTTGAGTTCAAAACCTTATAAAATATTGTAATCAAATAAGTGTTTTATCAAACCAACTCGTATTTAATCAAACGTAAAGCCTTATATCAAAATCAATCATAACCGAAAACATAATCCAAATGAACTTAAAACATTATATCCATCATCGAGTTTCTCCCCTTAAGTATCAATCCATAACCACATAAATAGTCGAGACGTCTCTTAACATTGTCTATCCCATATGGTCTTACCCGACACTTCTTTGCCATACCCAATAGGTCTTCAGACTGTGTACACAGGCCATGTCCCTCACTGAACATGGTCTTCAAATATAAAACCATCGATCCGGATAACTCTCGATGGATATAAAATCATAAAATCATAACGTGCTCAAATTTCCTTGCACAATCAAATTCCAAACTATTTCATAACCATAAATCATTTGGCTTCAATTAGCCCTTTTGTATCACAAAAAATTATATTTGGACTTCAATCCAAAATAATAACAACAATAACCGCAATAGATTTCTCAATCCAGAAACAATTCGTAAAAAATCATCAAATTCATTTTATTCAATATAGATATATATATTGAAACCAAAAACATATATGTATATATGAAAATCAACCAAATTAAGCCTTAAATCAATATAATCAAGTAAAATCTGAATTTCACATAGAAGCATAATCAATAGCTTCATTTGAACCATAATTTCACAATAAAAAGCAAAATCGTGGAAAACCCCAATGTTACAAAATACCAGTATAAACCCTGAAATATCAATTTCTGAAAATTCTTTGATTATATATATATCTATATACATAAAACTCAAAATATAGTTGATAGTTACTTACCTTGGTCACTAATTGAACAAAATACACCCGATCGATTCGCCTCTAAATTCTGTCTAAGACGTTTCCCTCCAAACACTGCCGAAACTCAAAAACTCTTCGGTTAGGACTTAGATCTATGCATAAGGATACTATAGTTTTAATTTCGAGTGATTCGGACGGTCGAATCTCCGTAAATCAAAAAAATGGTGGAGAAACGGTTCAGAGAAAATTGATGAATATAAAAGAATACAAAAAGAGAATAAAAGAAAGAAGATCACGATGGTATCTTCTGGAATTTGGAAATATATATCCAAATTTGGCTAATATCACGTTTGATCCTCCATCTTTCTATAATCTTTTAAAAATTACCTTAAACTTTTTTTATACATAAAACCATCGAATTAACTCCAAACTTTTCCCATAGCACCAAATTAACTTCACACACCCAATAATTATAATATATACTAATATAAAAATATAAATTTTAGAAATTTAGACACGGACGTGACAGTATTGGGGCGCTATTCACTTGGCATAATAATTGAACTGGGGAAGGTGCAATCTGGGAACACTTGGATAGATTCACCGCGACAATAGAATGGAGTGCTAACTTTCCGAACCTCGAGATAACAGTCCTCCCTCGGCTAGCATCGGACCATAATCCATTGTTATTGGACTCAAATGGGCTAGCGGCTGGTCATAGACAAAAAAGACAGTTCCATTTTGAAGCTTACTGGGCGGCAGATGAGAGCTGTAAGAATCTAGTGTCTGCAAAATGGCTTGAGAGGAGGTCCGAACAGCACTGTGTTCAAATGAAAATTGCTACTGTTGCTAACACCTTATCGGAGTGGAATTGGGACAAATACGGCGATACCAGGAAGCGTATTGCTGTTGAATCTCAGCAACTTGAGAGTATCCAAAGACAGGCTGATCCGCGGCTCCATGATGTTGAACGTGCGTTAGCGAGCTCGATTAAGGAGCTACAAGGGGTTGAGGAGGCCAAATGGAAACAACGGTCCAGAATTGAATGGCTTAGGCTGGGTGACCGTAACACATCCTTCTTCCATGCGAAGGCATCCGCGAGACGAAGAAGAAATCAGATCAGACAGATAAAAAATGAAGAAGGATCGTGGGTAGAGGGGGACGCTGCCATTGGTGAGGTGGTAACTAATTACTTTCAACAGCTCTTTGCTAGCACTTGGCCTGCGGAAATGGATCAATTTGTGGGGGCGGTTAACAACCAACTCTCCAGTGAGCAACAACAGCTGATTATGCAACAATACACTAGTGAGGAGATTATCACAACCATCAAACAAATCAATCCAACCAAAGCCCCGGGCCCAGATGGTATGTCATCTTTGTTTTTTCAAACTTATTGGGACGTAATTGGCAGTGATATTATAAAATTAGTGATGGAAGTGCTGAATTCTGGAAATATGCCTGAAATGTTAAACCACACTCTAGTCGCCTTGATCCCGAAAGTTAAAGCGCCTGAACCTATGAAGGATCTTCGCCCTATAGCACTGTGTAATGTATTATATAAGCTCATATCCAAAGTAATTACAAATAGACTAAAGCAGGTCCTCCTTAGTGTCATTTGTGATACACAATCAGCCTTTGTTCCTGGACATATCATTACTGATAACGCTATTATTGGCTTTGAGGCCTTTCATAGCATGCAAACAGGAATCAAAGGCACCAAAGGGAATTTTGCCCTAAAGCTAGACATAAGCAAAGCTTATGACCAGGTTGAGTGGAGTTTCCTACAAAAAGTATTGGAGAGAGTGTTGTTCCCACCTCACTTTGTTAAGCTGATAATGATGTGTATATCTTCGGTTTCGTTATCTTACCTGATAAATGGCCAACCACAGGGGTTTATTAAGCCGAGTAGGGGCTTACAACAAGGGGATCCTATCTCCCCATATTTGTTCATCATCTGTGCAGAAGCGTTTTCAGCAAATATCAGGAAAGCAGAACTAGAAGGTAAAATACATGGAGTTAAGGCTAGCTGTGGAGGCCCCAACATCACTCACCTATTCTTTGAAGATGATTCTCTAATCTTTGGGAGAGATAATCCTGCTGAAATAGGGGCAATAAAGAGTATCCTAGAGGAATATGAGTGAGTTTCAGGGCAAATGATCAACTTTGATAAATCAGAAGTGTTTTATAGCTGTGGTGTGCCTGAGGAGAGGAAAGCTGAACTGACTCAAATGCTCAAGGTTAGAGAAACTGGAGCCTTCCTTCGATACTTAGGGCTACCAACCCTCATTGGGAGATCTCGGAAGGAAGTCCTTACTGCAATTAAAGAATGAATCAACCGTAAGCTGAGAGGTTGGGAGGAGCGGAATCTATCAATTGGAGGAAGAGAGGTTCTTATCAAATCTGTCATCCAATCCATCCCCACTTATATTATGTCATGCTTTCTGCTCTCGGAGTACTTCTATAAGAAAATCCAGAGCTCTGTTAGCCGTTTCTGGTGGGGTGGTTCTGCAGGAAAGCAGCCGATATACTGGGATGCATGGGATAATGCCTGTAAATCAAAATTCGAAGGTGGTCTTGGGTTCAGAAACATGAAATCCTTCAATTTAGCTTTACTGTCAAAGCAAGGCTGGCGGATCTTGAATAACCCGAGTTCCCTATGTGCTAGAGTTCTTAAAGCGAAGTACTTCCCGTTCAATAACTTCTTGGAGGCTCCGACATGCTCTGGACCGAGTTACTTCTGGCGGGGGTCCTAAAATCACGGGAGATATTCCGTAAAGGGATTTTCTGGAGAGTTGGCAATGGGCTGAATATCAACATCTGGTCGGATTGCTGGGTGCCCTCACTGAACGCTCATCGCCCACTTCTCTCCCTGGTAGCACCTAAGCCAATGTTAGTACATGAGCTAATCGATTACCCGAACTGTTGTTGGAATCGCGCACTCCTAAACCAAGTCTTCCAGGCTGATGACGTTATTGAGATCCTCAAAATTAAGATTAATTTTTGGCTTCCGAATGACAGGTTGTATTGGGGCCTCACTGATTCTGGTATATTTTCTGTTAAATCTTGTAGAAAGTGTTTGGTGTTCAAACAGCAGCTAGGGCTCTAGCGGTCCGAGAAACCGTGTATTCAAGCAGATTTGGACGCTTAACTTACTAGCAAAAATAAAGCATTTTGTGTGGAGAATTGCGCGGAACAAGATATCGACCGGCGAAGCTTTGCTGAGGCGTGGTATTACCACTGTACCGAATTGCTGCTGCTGCAATTTCGGCGTTGAAGATGCTGCGCATTGTTTGCTACGATGTCCATTTGCGAAAGAAGTCTGGCGTAAGGCTCCACAGCAGGTCCGTGTTGATAAGGTAACTATAGTTGACATGATTATATGGCTTGAATACATCTTTGCGCAGCTTCGGACAGATGAGGTCGAACTAGTTACTGTTATTTCCTGGTGGATATGGTACCGACGCAATGTCTGGAAGAACGATCAAACGTGGATACCGTCCGAGATAATTGTGTCGAAAGCTGAATAGTTCCTCTCTGATTGGCGCCAAACGAGCACGCCGAATACAAACCGTCCGGCAAATGCCACTGGCTTTCGTAACGAAACTCTTGATCCTAAAAAATCTTGGTGTTGTCCCCCGCCTGGTGTTATAAAAATAAATTATGATGCCTCTATGGGGGATAATGACCGGGATTGCAGGATCGGGTTAGTTGCGAGAGACTCGGATGGTTCGGTAATGGCGTCAGCGGGCATACCGATCGGACCAAGCTCCACAGTTGCAGCTGCTGAAACTCGGGCTATCCTGGAAGCACTGATATGGGCGAGTGTCTGTGGTTTCCGAGCAATTATGGTAGAGTCTGATGCGAAGGTTGTGATTGACATTATTAATGATAGGGAGCTCCCGAAGTCGGCCCTAATGGAAACTCTTATCGACATACGCACACTGGCCCACAGGATTTATTAGTTGCTCATTCATATATGTCCCTAGGAATAATAATTGTGTTGCTCATGAAATAGCTAGGTGGGTAAAGGGATTCACGGACTCAATTTATTTGATTGAGGAGGCCCCGTCCTCTGTTTGGAACCTCCTATGTAGTGACTTTGCTAATTTGGCATCTTAATGGAAATTCGGAGTTAAATTCAAAAAAAAAACAAAAAAAAAACAGTTGTAATATGTTCAAGAAAAAACAAACAAACATAGTTAGAGTTGTTAAATCTTTTAATTTTCAAGAATGTGTTTGACTTTTGGGGCCAACCAAAGACAAAGATAATACTGACAAAAATAGTACAAATTCAGAATATTCATCACGTTATAAATCATGGAGATTATATATTTGTGACCGATAAAGGGTTTTGCTTATTACCGCCCTTTCTAGGCATTTTTACCCTTTTTATTTTTCCATTCAAAAATTTAATATCTTCTTTCTCCCGAGCTAAAATTGGATTTATGAAAAATGGACCCGAGAACATCGAGGAAATCGAATAACTATAGTTTCTATTTACACTAATTGAAATCCGTCTCCAAAAACTAACCGATTTAATCAATATATATATAAAAAATTCATTCAAAATGTGCTAAACGGGTATTCACACCATTCCGCCTAGGTAGAAACGGAGGCGGAAACGGGTGGATCACCCGTTTCTGTCCCACGGAAACGGATCCATTTCTGCCTAGGCGGAATGGTGTGAATCACCCGTTTAGCACATTTTGGATGAATTTTTTCTCCGAATCCGGAGATGAAACTCGTGTTTTCGATTCGATTTTCAAATAAAAATACTTATCCGGGGAATCATTAGTCTTTTTTCTTTACCGTGATTAAGTTCCATGAATGTTGTTCGGGTTTTTGAATTTCAAAGAAATTCAAAAAAAATTTAGTTTTTGAGTTTAAAAAATAAAAAGGGAAAAAATGTCCAAGAGGGGACGGTGATAAGTAATTTGGGAGCGGTAAATAGCAATCCACTAAATGAAAGGATGAATAAAGCTTATAGACATAAGAAATTTAATTAAAATAAATATGTTCCCGTTAACTTTTCAAACGAATATAAAAATAGATAATTTTATAAATAACATAATCTTAACGAATATATGATAGATAATTTTATAAATAACAGAATCGAACTAGACTTAAGCAATAATTTAGAAAATTCTCTTCTATTAGAAAAATTAATTAGAATTTTATCAAATTAGACATAGAATATATCATTTAGGAAATAATAACCTAAATATGTGTATACTTGTTCGGCTAGCCACTTGGCCAATGTTGAATTTATGAAACCTTAGTCAAAAGAATTAAAAGAATCTCACATTGCTTAGAAAGTATTTGATGGAGATATTCATAAAAAAAGGTCCTCACATATTTGGATGTGCCCTAAGGGGTATCTCTGTTGTGAAAGGGTGAGAACCTACCTCATTCTTGACCACCACACGCGTGCGTGCTCTGTCGCCGCCGTTCGAACTGGGTTGGGTTAGACTCTATATTTTTTAATGAAAATAATAATAATATTTATTTTTTTTTAATAATTCGGATTTAATTTTTATTTAATTAAATATTATTTCTTAATGTCTTTTTTGATTCAGTCTTTCTTCACTGATTTCTCTCCCTCTTTCTTCTCCACTAAATCAGAGCACGACAGCTCTTTTTTCCTGTATTAAAAAACACAATTTACAAATACTTTTCTCTGGCAAAATTTCGAAACTAAACATTTAAAGAGTGTAAACAGAAACGAGTTCATACTGTGCAATACGAATTCGTATAGATGGTTGTTTTATCCTGAAGGCGACCGTAAATTACATTGCTTACACTTTTTGGCAGTTCCACGAACATCTTAAAGAAAGCGACTTAGTCTGCGACTCTGCTCATTATTTTGTTCGGTGAATTTCTGTGTTTCTCAGTTCTGGTTCCAACAATTTTAAGACGATTCACTACTGTTGTTATGGCCACCGAACAATCTAATGAGATTGTTGAAATCAACAAGTCATTCCGGTTTGAAAGAGCTCACTTACGAAGATGGAGACAGAAGATGCTCTTATACCTCACCACAAAAAAGTGGTTACTGTTCTTACCTCTGAAAAGCCTGCTGCTCCTAAAGAAGCTACTGAGACAAATGTTTGTGCTGCTGAAAAATGGGTTAACCGATGATATGTATGATTATTACACTGCTGAAGAAGAAATTGCCAAAGAGAAATGGGAATTTTTGCAAAGGAAGTATGACAGATGAGGCTGGATCGAACAAATATGCTGCCAGCCGCTACCTTAAATTTCAGATGACTGGTGACAAATCGGTGGAGTTCAATCTCACAAACTCTAAAAAATTGCACATGAAATTATCTTAGAATGTATGACTCCCAATGATCAATTTCAAGTTGTTATAATTATTGACAAATTGCCTCTTTCTTGGAAAGATTTTAAAAATGTTTTGAGACACAAAACAAAAGAATTTTCTATGGAAAGCATGATTACTTGCCTTCGTATTGAGGAGGAAGCCCGAAAACAAGACCTAAAAGAAGAAGTGCTTGTTATTTCGAATAACACCAAAAAATCCACTGCTATTCTGAAACCCGTTCAAAAAATTTGTAAGAATCAGAACCGCAAACCAAACCAAACTGCAATACTCGAGTTAATTTGAATTGGAACCTTCAAATAGGCCACAACAACAACCACCTGGAATGATGCTGCTTTCCTTTGTTTTAAATGTAGAAAATCGGGTCATATGGCACGTAAGTGCATGAACAGGTCAAACACTACTCCTAGTATAACCTGACTGAAGAAGAACAACATTTAGTTCAATGATTTATGAGATCAACCTAATAGGTTGATCAGATGGGTGGTGGGTAGACACTAGTGCCTCTCGCTATGTTTGATATGATAGAAGTATGTTTATAACATATACTGTTGTGACCGAAGATAAGAAACTGTTGTTGGGCGATTCCCACACCACTATTGTTGCTGGAATTGGTAATGTGGAATTGAACTTCACATCTAAAAAAATTTTAACTTTGAAGGATGTAATGCATACTCCACAAATGAGGAAAAATTTGGTTTTGGGCCAAGGTTGGATTCACAAAGACAATAAGGGCAGATTTATTCACACAGACTCTGACAACTGTGCTTCATCTCCTTAACAATGCAACGGAGCTCCACCATCAGTATGCTTGGTTTATCATTCATTGCTAGGAGATTCACGATAGAGATTGGTCAAGTATATTTGTGTAACCTATAGGGAAGGAAATCGTACTGCTAACTGATTGGCGAACTTCGCAACTTGTACCTTAAGCTATCATGAGTTTGATGCGTCTTCTGCAGACCTTTCAGGAAATATTATCAGAGGATATAATGCTTAATAGATTCACTCACCCTTAGTTTTCTTGTTTCTTTTGTTTGTACGGATCTTGAACCTTTTTGTCTACCAAAAAAAGTAACTAATTCAATGAGTGTTAACTATTTACTTTGAAATTAAGTTCATTATTTTATTTAAATAAAAAATATCCATTAAAAAAAAAATCAACCCCATGTTGCTAAATGAAATGGTTCAGTGGTTATTATTAAAACAGATATTTGGGAGATCTGGGCTCCGAACAAGTAATCTTTTTTTAATAAAAAATAATTTATAAAAAATATTAGCTCTTCTAAGAAAAAGTTGTGACTGATTATTTTAGAAAAATGCATATCTGTACAATTATAAATTTACAATGTGAGAATAAAAGTATATATAGTTTTTTAATTAATTTAATTGCGTTGATTAATTATTAACTGATTAGGTATCATGATGATTAAAAATTATTGATATATAATTTGGTGTACATTGCCTATTCAATTATGTGCTGTTATTTTACACTAATAAAAAAAATATTCTGATAATATAGACATTTAGGTGCCGTTTGGTAAGATGTAATGACCTTCGTAATGGAATGACCATTACATTGAAGGCTCATTACCATGTTTGGTTGCATGTTACAATTTCATTGTAATGGAATGAGAAAACATTGAGTTAAATTTTATTGAAAAAACCTTGTAATCCCCATTACATGGAAAAATGACTTGAATTCTCATTACATTGTCATCTAACCTCTCATTTCTCAAATCTCACTTCTCATTCTTGTCAAAAACGCAAAAAGTAGAAAAACATGAAAATTGAAAACGAGAAAAATGAAAAACCGAAAAACCGAAAAACCGAAAAAATGCGAAAAATGAAAAAAAGATGAAAAACCGGAGAAATGAGAAAATAGAAAAACGGTGAAAAATGTTAAAAATGGAAATTAAAAGAAACAAGAAAAATGTAAAAAATATGAAAAGGCGAAAAACTATATACTAAAATATTGATTTCGGTTAATCTAATTTTGTATTTGATTTCGATTCGATTTTTCACATTTTTCGTTGATTTTAATTATGTAAATAAAATTTTATGATTGTATTTAATTAGGAAAATATAAGTATTGTAATGGTTATTACATTACATCATAATTGTCAACCAAACATGGTAATAGAATCACTATTCCATTCCATTACATTACAACTTTGATTACATTACAACCTTGATTACATTACATTGCATTACGGCATACCAAACGGACCCTTAATGTTTATCTATTACTACTATATGAGTAAATTAAATAAAAATAAATTAAAAAATTATATGTAAAAAATACTTTTCAACTATGTTAATTATATTTTTTAAAATTTTCATGAAAAAACAAAACAAAATAAGTTAAGAGTTGTTAAATTTGACTTTGGCTCCCAACCAAAGACAAAGGTAATAAATGATGAAAATAGTACAAATTGAGAATATCCCTCACGTAAAAAATCATCAATAGTATATATATATATATATATATATATATATATATTCTCGTTTTTTTTTATATATTAGACCTTTATTCATACTATGTAAAAATTTCATATTCAACAATATTAAATCATATATATATATATATATATATATATATATATATATATATATATATATATATATATTATTAAACTGTCAAGATAACACTGATATATTATCTGATGTAGATTATTTCGGGACGAGTTAATTTTAATCGTAAACTAATAAAGATGTTCTTCTCTAGTTAAACTAGGAATGAATCTCGGGTTTTACAGCGTAAATCCGTAGGAAATCAAAGATCTTCCATTGTTGAAGGTTAAAACTTTAACAAACACTTTTTGAAGAAGATGATAAAAATTATATTGATAAAAAGTTGAATATTACAATAGAAAGAGATGAATTTATATCATCTCACAACCCTAAAAACAAATTACAATAAAAGGAAAATTACATAACTAATTAAAATGTAAAGATAAGGGTAAATTGGAATAATGATAGAGGGATGGCATGATTATAAATATGGAGTGGCATGGCTGTAAATAAGGAGTGACGGGGTTGTAATTAAAGGAGAAAGCTCGAGTAAGGAGCAAGGCCTTTTAAGTGAATCCAAACGGAGCCTGGAAAATCCACTCGGAGCGTGGTTTAATTTCACGCGGAGCGTGGAAAATCGACTCGGAGCGTGGATTGGCTGCGGATCTTTTTAAGTGACATTTCTCCGGATCAGACCATCATCCATGCGGAGCGTGGATTAATCCAAGCGGAGCGTGGGTCTGATTTTGGCCACTTTATACATTTGATTGTCTGTGCTTGGTTCATCTTCCGACTTCCCTCGTCCGGACTCGATCTTCAAATGAGATGCTTCGCATCATTATCAAACCTATGGGTTTAGGTAGATCGACAATTTCATGTTGTGGTGACGTTTTGTCCACCTAATAAAATTTGAAATTACATATTATTTTATCATTAATAATAATAATAACTCTGTTAACTATATTTGAAATTGCATTATGTGGTAAAAATTACATTTAAGATTACAATGTTTTTTTTACGTTGATAATAGACTAAATTTGAAGTTATTTCATAGGCAAAAAAACATAATTAAGCCTCCGGATTTTGGTTGTTTTAAGGATTAAATCATTGATCATTTATTTTTCCATATTGAGTTCTTAATCATTTATTTTATTATGGATTAGGCCATTATTTAACTTTTTCATCGAGTTTGGACTAGATGCATCACTAGGATGATTCGGCTTGTTGATATGGACAAATAAAAATAAGAATTCATTGACTAAGAGAGATAAAAATTAAAAACTAAAACGAAATTATAGAAATTAATTTCTAGTATATTCTTCCAAACTCGATTTTCTCCTCTTCCATTTTGTGATTTTCAACATTAGAATCGCCAAATGGATCTTCTCATCTCCTGAACTCGACGTAAAAGTTAAATAAGAGTCAAATCCATAACAAAATCAATGATCAATGACTCAATATAGAAAAATAATTGATCAGAGGTTTATTCATAAAACATATAAAGTTTAGGGGCTTAATTATGTTTTTTGCCCATTATATATATATATATTCTTAAAGAGAAAATGTGTGTTTGTTATTTATAATTGGGATTAGTTGGGTCAAACTAATTAATCATCCAAAATTCTGACGCCATTTTGTAATTATTGAGTGATGAAAAGCTTGGAATAAAATGATACTTATAGCACTAAATCCAAATAAATTCTTGCTTATTTTATATACGATCTCAGTTCATTTTAATTTCTTTTTACAACAAATCATTCAATTTTGAATTTAGTCATTAAAAAAAAAGGTTCAGTAAAAATTTGTAATTATTTTCTATGGTTAATTATCTCCATTTGTATTGTCCAACGCATTGCTTGATTTGAATGATCAAATGATGAATCCTAATACTACGGGGTGTTTGGTTGCTCATTTTAATGTTCATGTTTGCATTTAAACTTCAAAATAGAGAGTTTTAGGTGTTTGGTTAGTGGCTTTCTATTTGCCTTTTACACTTGAAAAACAGCATTAGGTGTTTGGTTAGTGACATTCTGTTTGCCTTTTATATCTGAAAATCAGCATTAGGTGTTTGGTTAGTAACATCTTGTTGCCTTTTACATCTAAAAAAACAGACTTTTACAAAAACAGAGAATCTCTGCTTTTTAGAAAAGCAGTTTTTTTTTTCCAACAGCAAACCATAACAGTAAACAGTAAACAACAACAGCAAATAGGAAACCGTAACAACAAACAGTAGGTAAAACAAACGGACCCTAAAGCAACTAAGAGGCCGATTGTTGTCAGATATTATATAAGATTTATGATTGAGTCTTAGCTATCAGTTTCGGCTTTTAGGGCCCGTTTGTTTTACCTACTGTTTGTTGTTTGCTGTTTGCTGTTTGCTGTTTGCTGTTACGGTTTGCTGTTTGCTGTTGTCATTTGCTGTTACGGTTTGCTGTTTGCTTTTTCAAAAAGCTGCTTTTCCAAAAAGCAGAGATTCTCTGCTTTTGTAAAATGCTGCTTTTCAGGTGTGAAAGGCAAACATGAGGTCACTAACCAAACACCTAATGCTGCTTTTCAGATTTAAAATGCAAACAGGAAATCACTAACCAAACACCTAAAACTCTCCATTTTGAAATGAAAAGGCAAAAATGAGCATGAAAAGTAGCAACCAAACGGACCCTTAGTTCAATTGGTTCTATGACATGGTATCAGAGTTTCTTGTACCAAATGGTTGATGGTTAATTTGTATTTTGTTTAGCTAAATCCGTTACATATTCTGAATAGAGTAAAAAATAGACCTTTCATCAATAATTCTAATTTTTAATTTTTTAAGGTTATAAAAATATAAAAAAATGTTAATTAATCACCTATAACATTGAAACGATGTGAATGAATGAATTTTGGATCCATCATTAAACCAAGCATCTGTAACGCTCGTAACTCTACCCATATATATATATATATATATCTATATATATATATATAGCACTCCAAAAAGCTTGTCTCGTTAATTTGTTCAAAAAGCTTAGTGCACTCCTAAACATTTAAAGTGTTCTAATAGCCATTTTAACTTACTTAAAATGTAATCAATTAATCGTTCGGTTGCAAAGAAGTAAGCGACACGTACAAGGTGTGTTACATACACCTTGAAAAAATCAAACGACCAAACTCGGAATATGAAGTTCTAATATTAAAAGGACAATATTTACAGTTGAGCAAATAAAAACTTTTTTTTTAATATATTTAATCTATTTTATAAATTATATAATAACATTCATAAGCGTCTACAAAACACTTTCCGTATATAATTTATTTTTTTACAATCGAACAACTAAGACCATCTCCAACCTATTACGCTATCTCTATCTCCATTTTCTATTTTCTAAACATCAAATCTTATTTTTTCTCCAACCCACTACACTATTTATTACACTAAAAATAATATTCTCCACTTTATTCTATTTTACATAACACTTTTATTATTTTTTACATATATTATTATTATCATCAATAATCTATATTAAAAAAATTAATTCATAAATTAATTAAAAAATAAAAAAACAATATTATTTAATTTTAAATCATTAATAATATATTTAATTATAAATTTAAAATGAAAAAAAATTTAAATAATATTTAACTAGATTATATAATTCATAAAATATAATTTAAATTAAAATAATAAATAAATATATTTATATTAAATTATTAATTTCTACCAAAAATTTTGGTGGAAAGCAAAATCAACTAAAATTGGTTGATTTTGCATTTCTATACTAAAATGGTATAGAAATTTAGTGGTGGTTGATTTTACAATCGAGCAACTAATTAGCTATAACCGTGTTATTTTAAAAGTTCAGAGGTTAAATAATTTTTTTTAACAAATTCAAAAATAAATATATATAAATGTAAAGCAGGTAGGTGGGGCTCTCCTATGATGAGACGTGAGAGCCAGCCATGCAGAAGGCACGGCACGACTTTGACCTGTGCTCTTATTAGAAGCCAAAAGGAGTCAGTCGAATTCCTGTTTTATTTATTTAATTTAGTTAGTTATCTACCAAACTTATAATTTATTAATATATTATATTATGCATTGACTTGTTGAAATAGACCCTTTATCTGATTATCTCTTTCACATTATCGATCCACTGCATACATACACTTCATTAATTTAGTCCTTTCTTTCCAAACAATTTATTTCTGTGGGCTAAATTGACCACATGTGGCTTCAAAAAAAAAAAAAAAAAAAAAAATTCATAATTTTTTTTTTTTTTAAATCATTGCAACACGAAATTTCATTTAAAGATGTTTATGGATTTTAAGTTCTAATCTGAAATTTTATTTTTCAATTTTCAATTTCTAAAAGTTTTGGTTTCGATTTGAAATTCTTAAGTAAATTTTGGAGTATTTTGCTCTTTTTGTTAGCTTATTTTGTAGGTAAATATTGGAGTATTAGAAAAAAATTTGATAATTATAAGGTCTATATTGGAATCCATAAATGTGCTTAATGTATTTTGTGGTTTTACAAAATTGATTTATTTGAGAACAAAAAACCAAATAAGTAATGAGATATATTATGTATTAAGTGTAGATATATTTTTGCACATATTTATTTGACAGAAAGAAGGTTTTTTTTTTTTTTTTTTTGGAAGA
This sequence comes from Euphorbia lathyris, assembly GCF_963576675.1. NCBI lineage: Eukaryota > Viridiplantae > Streptophyta > Magnoliopsida > Malpighiales > Euphorbiaceae > Euphorbia > Euphorbia lathyris. Next base: position 16,311,935 of record NC_088910.1, on the reverse strand, counting down.
AGACAAAAAGAAAGAAGGTTTAATTACTCTATTTATCATTCAAAAAAAAAAAAATTACTCTATTTAAGGGAAAACTTTTAGGTGCCGTTTGGTAAGACGTAATGACCTTCGTAATGGAATGGCCATTACATTAAAGGTTCATTACCATGTTTGGTTGCATATTACAATTTCATTGTAATGGAATGAGAAAACCTTAAGTTAAATTTTGTTGAAGAAATCTTGTAATCTCTATTACATAGAAAAATGACTTGAATTCTCATTACATTGTCATCTAACCTCTCATTTCTCAAATCTCACGTCTAGGGGTGTGCATCGGTACAAAACCGAACCGAACCGAACCGAATCAAAAAAATCGAATACCGAAATGATCAAAATAATTCAAACCGACACCGAACCGGATAATAGGTAAAATCGAATTAAAACTGAACCGAAATATGCGGTTCAGTTCGGTTTAAACCGAACAAACCGAATTAAGTTAAAAATAACAAATAAAAATCACTATATTTTCTCATTAAATTTACCTCAACAACAACAAAAATTGAAATAATTCCAAAATATATCTATATTGGATTATTATCTCAACAATAATAAAAAAAACTAAACTTGTATAATATATATATAAATGTAAAATATGTGTAATTCGGTGCGGTTTGGTTTTTTTTACATTTTCTGTCAAACCGAACCGAATACCGAAATACACTTAAAATTAAAACCGATGCCGAACCGAATTGTTAAAAAAACCAAATCTAAAAACCGAATTCACTCGGTTCGGTATGCGGTTTAAACCGAACCGATGCACACCCCTACTCACGTCTCAAAAAGTAGAAAAACATGAAAATTGAAAACGAGAAAAATAAAAAAAAGCCGAAAAACCGAAAAAATGCGAAAAATGAAAAGAAAAATGAGAAAATAGAAAAACGGTGAAAAATGTTGCAAAATGGAAAAAAAACGGTGAAAATTGTTGAAAATGGAAATTAAAAGAAACGAGAAAAATGTAAAAAAAAAAAACAAGAAAAAGCGAAAACTATATACTAATTTATTGATTTCGGTTAATCTAATTTTGTATTTGATTTCGATTCGACTTTTCACATTTTTCGTGCTTTTCATGTTTTTCGTTGATTTTAATTATGTAAATAAAATTTTATGATTACATTTAATTAGGAAAATATAAATATTGTAATGGTTATTACATTACATCATAGTCAACCAAACATGGTAATAGAATTACCATTCCATTCCATTCCATTACAACTTTGATTACATTACGACCTTGATTACATTACATTGCATTACGACATACCAAACGGACCCTTAAAGTTTTGGAACATCATTTAAGAAATGCATAATTTTTGAAATATAGCCTTATTTTAATAAAATATTTTTGTGATATTTTTTTTTGGATGTGAAACACTTCAAAACTTTTATTATAAAAAAAAAAAAAAAATTAAAATAGCGCCAATGTATTTAGCGAATGATCAATTTAATGCGTATTTGGTTCAACTGTTAATTGATAGTTGTTGTTAAATGTTGTTGTTAGTGATGAGGGCATCTTTTCCCTAAGCCGAGCTCGGAACTACGAGGCGGAACACAAGAGAATCCATCTAAGGAGGGTGAAAGCCAAGACAAACCAGAGAGCACGCGAGGCGTGCTTAACAAGACGTGAGGCGTGGCGAGTCCCGTTTCCGAAGGAGTGCCAAGGAACTCAGGGACGCGGGGCATTCCCACTAGTACGCGGGGCGCCAGTGGCAGCTTCGAGCGAGAATCAGCTCAAGAGGTCAAGCACGCGGGGCGTACGCCTAGGACGCCACACGTAGAGTCCAACCCACAGAGCCACCAAGTTCAGGAGCTCAACTACGCGGGGCGTAGTCCTGAAGACGCCACGCGTAAGGAGCCTCATCGGGCGTCCCCAATCCCAGAGAGTCAAACACGCGGGGCGTACTCTACTGGAAGAATACTTCTCCTCCAAGTTCTTACCAAGAGAGGACCATTGCTGTTGGTGTTATTTACTATTTTGCCACCAACCCCTTTATTACTAAACTACCATGGACTCTTTCCTTTCCCATCCTACCCTTACTCACATGTTTTTCCCAAAACCCTATTCATGAGTTTTTAGTCTTTTCTCTTCTTATTTGGGAGAGTATTTAAACTCTTCTCTTTGTAATGTTTCACAACTTTTGATGAATTAAAACTAAAAGCCTCCATTGGAGCTTGGATTTTCGATCATTAAGTTTACTCAACCTTCTAATTTGAGCTAGAGAAGATTGTATTCTTTGTTGGTTTACGATTAAAATCTCCAGTTGGTTTCAATCTACATCAGTTAGTTGATTAGTGTTTGCTAAAATTATAATAACTATTGATTTTAATATATAAAATATCTAATATCAATATGTTTTATCTATAAATCATAAATAAAAATGTAATACATAAATTAATATAAAAAATTTAAATAATAATTTATCAAACATGTAAAACCTTGACTTTTGATAATAATAGTATAGAGATAGTTTTTTTTTTTAAATAAATAGTATGGAGCTAGTTTTTCAAAATGCTACTATTTCATAATTTAATTTAGGCTTAATGCTCCTCCAGCCCCTTAACTTATCTAAATTGGTCGTTTTATTCCCTCAACTCATCGAATATCCTATTAACCTCTTAAACTCCATAAAAGTGGTATTTCTCACCTCTCCATTTTCATTCTCGAATGTTAGAATTGACCGGTGTAAGAGACGCGCTTGAAGTCTGACTTCTCAAATGCTACATGTCAAATTCGGTCAATTTTTTAACAACTAGGCAGGTATATTTGAAAAGATGAAAATGACCCTATTATTAAGATTTTTACACTTCATTTTTTCATCGTGATTTACAATCTGCACTTTCTCTTTTCATTTGAAACCCTAAATTGATACCTCAACCTTGTACTTTCAATCTGCAAGTCCAAATGAACATCAATGCTCATCCTCTTAGTGTCAGTCTTGAAGCGCCATTTCCCCTTGATTTCAAAGTAAAGGTTAATGTACTTTCAATTTGCACTTCCTCTTCTAAAGGTTTTTTGTGTGAATATGTATGAATGTTAGTGGCAAATTAAAGATGAAGACATAAAGTGGTATGCATATGCTTTTTTTTTTATTTCAATATCACTTTTTGATTCTACTTCAGAAACGTCTCCCATATGGAGCTTTCCAATAAACCTTCAGATCAGCCGTTTCACCACAATAGCATACCTTATCACTTGCTATAATAGGATTTGGAGCTGAAATTTCCAGATTAATGGAGAAGATTCCAATTGCAGATGAAGAACAAAACATTTAACCAATAAATCGAGTAATAAAGGAGATAGAACAAAAATAGAGAAGATTATATTCAACAGGAATGAAGAAGAAAGAAAAGGAATCGGGAAGAAAAAAGGAATTAGGGATTTGGATATTAAATTTTAGGGATTTTTATAATAATTTATTTTTGTTACCATTAGTGCTCAATTTTTCACATCCACGCGTTTCATGCCTTTGTTGCACACACACACACAAAAAGTTACTGTGACGTAGGATCATAAAGGGTGAGAAATACATTTTTATGGAGCTAAGAAGGTAAATAAGACATTCAATGAATTAGAGGGATAAAATAACTAATTTGGACAAGTTAAAGGGGCTAGAAGAGCATTAGGCCTTTAATTTATAAACCAAATACTATACTACTAAAAGTGGCTCTTTGAAAAGTTGAAAGAAATACCCTCTAGTCTCTAAATACAAAACATCACAATTTTAGCCTCAACATCTATCAAATGATATAATTAAAGCCCTCGCAATAGAAATTGAAGCATTAAATAACTGTTTCATTAACTCCGCTACTGTAGCGGCACTGGGCCTTGATTTTGGGGCGCAAGTCCAGGGCCCATGAATTTTAGGGATCCCAAAATTTTTTTAGTTCAGTATATATATTAAAAAAATTATAATTATTAAAAATAGAAAACCTACCGTTGTGTGCATGTGCTCTTCTTCTTGCGGTTTCTTTCCTACGACTGCCGACTGCATCTTCTTCTTCCTTCAAAGCTTTTGTCTTCTCTGCTTCCTTCTTTTTTTTCTATTTTGCTGACGCTTGCCGTGACTTCCGTTTGCGTCTTCTCTTGTTTTGCCTGCTGCTGCTTCCTTTGGTTTCGCGTTTGTTTCTCTAGTAAGTAAAAATGAATTTATAATTTATTAGTTCAAGTTGTTTAATGATTTCTCTAGTAAGTAAAGATGTTGCTTTTAATATAGATCTGGAGTCTATTTTTCCAACAAAACGTCGGATTACTAGAAAAAAAATAATTTGATGAGAATGATTATGAAGAGGAAATTAAGACTCACCAACAGTTATTTAAAGAAGAGTATTTTTTGATTGTTGTGGACAGGACTTTAGTAACTTTAGAAAGTAGATTTGAGCAATTAAAAAATTTTGAAAGCATTTTTGGATTTTTATTTAATTCAAAAAAATTGAAATCGTTAGATGACGATGGTTTAAAAAATTATTGTGATAATCTTCACTCTACTTTTTCCTATGACGGTATATCCGATTTTGATTTAAATGATCTTTTTCTAAATTGAAAGTATTGCAAATTACTTTGTCATCTGATGAATTTTTGTCAATCATTGAAATTCTTGAGTTTGTTAAAGCCGTAAATTGTTATTCAAATGTTTTTATTGCTTATAGACTTTTATTAACTTTGCCTATAGCTTTTCAAAACTAAAGTTAATAAAAGCTTACTTGAGGTCATTAATGTCTCAAGAAAGGTTGAATAATTTAGCAATTTTGTCTATTGAGAAAGAAATTTTGGGAACTGTGGATGCTGATATTATCATTAATGATTTTGTCTCTCGTAATTAGACCTGGCCACGGGCCCGGGTACCCGCCCGGCCCGTCCAGGCCCGTGTCCCTTGGGCCGGGCTTGGACAATGAAATTTACTCTTAGACCCAGCCCGGTCCAGGCCCGCCAAAGACCGCCTATTTTTTGGGCGGGCTTGGGACATATAAAAATATCACGGGCCGGCCCAGCCCGGCCCGCCTTATTAATATTAATTAAAAAATTTATATATTTATAATTAAATATTTATTTTAAATATAAATTTGATTTTTTATAATTGGAAATTATGTATATTTTTTTAGGTGGGCTTATATGGGTTGGGCTTGGGATTTGATTTTTAGGCCCGAGCCCGCCTAAATTAATACTGGGCTGGGCTGGGCTTGGGACGAGCACTTTTACACAAAAGCCCGTCAGGCCCGGCCCGAACCCGGCCCAGCCCGGCCCATGGACAGGTCTACTCGTAATGCTCGGAGAAGTAAACTTTTTTAATTATTTGCATACTTTGTTTTGCAGATAATTAAAGATAATATTCAAGGGTTGAAAAATAGTTATAAAATGAAGAATATCGACATAGAGACCGTTCTTTAGTGGTTTAGAACAATTTTGATTTTGTTTAGCATATTTTGAGGGTTGTTAGGGGGTGCCAACTTAGTTGGGATATCCGTCAACCTCTATTTCGACTTCTAAAGAAATTTTGTATTAAAGGGCCCAATTTTATTCTTTTGTCCCGGGCCTACAAAAGGTCAGGAACGGCTCTGCCGCTACACCTAGATGCAATATTTTTAAAACCTGATCAGTCAATTCAACCGTTTCAACCGCGAACCGAATATCTATCTAGTACGGTTATACATATTTGAGGTTAATATTATTAATCCACTATAAACTGAAATTAAACCGGTGAACTAGAATCGGACCAAACAAAGCACACTATGCTATTTCTGTTTGATGCAAACATCTTTTACTTATTTATATACAAATTTTTGGTCGCTTTCTTTCTTTTCAAACCATGTGGGATGTGGGATTTCTAAAAACACTATGAAATGAAAAGCTTAAAGGTCCTACATTTGAATATTATTAGTGATTCTGAAGCCATTATATATATATATATATATATATTTTCATGTTTTCTTAAATTGTGTTTTAGTAAATAATTATGTACTATTGTTTTTTTAAAGTGATTATGTACTGTTTTGGTCCACTTAATTTTTTTTAACGAGATTCCATTTTTTCTCTTAAAAGAAGTATTGGAGTCACATAAAATAAAAAGAATATATTTCTATCCACAATTTAATATGCATACACATTAATCATAATGTAACGATCCGGTTCGAAATGGGTGGAGCCGGGGTAGAAGGCAGGGCCGTCTTAAACATTTTTGGGGCCTTGTGCTAAATGAAAAATTGGGCCCTATTCATTAAAAAAAAATTAATACTTTTAACTTAATTTTTAACATAATAAATATAATAAAAATAATTGAATTAGATATTGTATAATAATAATAAAAAAATGGACCCTTAAGACTCTTAAAGCGTTAATTTTCTGGATAAGTTAACATCTACTTAATTTTTCATATAATAATTAATAACAATAATATATTTAGATTTCTATAATAAAAAAATTGGGCCCTCTTAAGTTTGAGGGCCTGTGCGGGAGAACTTCTTGTACACCCTTCTACTACTCCCCTGGTAGAAGGCCTGAACAAGGAACAGTTCTAAGAGATGGCGATGTGGCAGAAATGAACTGAATCCCACATCGGAAATGGAGAGGGAGTGATTGAGGCTTATTTAGTAAGGTGTGAATCCAATACATACAGACGAGTTTTAAAGTCGTGAGGTTTAAGGTGTGGATTTGGATCAAAGCGGACAATATCTACATCATATTGGAACAGAGTGTTACAAATAAGCTTAATCATAAATTATTTTCTATATTTACTTTTATTAAAAACATATAATATATAAATTGATAAAATTTAAATGAAATCTTATATATATTATTCATGAAATCATGTTCAAGCAATACGAATTAATAGGTTGAACTCATTGACCACTACGTCATTTGTCAAACTGATTCGATGTTAGGTTCAGTTTTTAAAACATTGTCTAATGCTACATATTTCAATTTTAATATCGCTTTCATTTTTACAAGTTGGTAAATATCCGTACCATCTTATGTACCAATTTTTGCTAGTAAAAGTTTTAATTGTTCTTTAAATTGCGTTATTTTCTACGTATAAATTATATTAATTATTTCTCAATATCTTCACACTATTTTAGCACATTATTTCTCAATAGCTTTAGACTGGTTGTTGAGTGGCAGCAGGTCCAATCACATGGGTCATATCACAACAATTTACACAAGCCTTGTTTGAATTTGATGCAAAAGTGGTCATGAATAGTTTACCATCTCAGGAAAAGATAGGCCTAATAAATTACCAGCATGTTCAAAATAGTAGATTGGCTTTTTAAACTTTGCAAGTGTCTAATCAACTCTCTAAACTTGCTTATTTCGTATCCTCAGCTCCCTAAACTTGTCCATAAAAGTAGATTGGCTCCATGAACTTTGCAAGTGTCTCACAAACTCCCTAAACTTACTTATTCTGTAACAACTAAATACAAAAACCATAATACTAACTCTCGATCCTCATCTATTCAATCTCTCAAATCTACAACACTAACTCTTATAATAGGTTGAAAGGTAGGAGAAGCAAAAAAATTACCTCTCAAATAGATGAAGATGCATTTTTAGAATTTAGGTTTAATAAGTTTTTGTATTTAGTTGTTACAGAATAAACAAGTTTAGGAAGTTGGTGAGACACTTGCAAAGTTCATGGAGTTAATCTACTTTTATGGACAAGTTTAAGGAGCTGGTGATACGAAATAAGCAAGTTTAGGGAGTTGGTGAGACACTTACAAAGTTCAGGGAGCCAATCTACTATTTTGGACAAGTTCAGGGAGCTGGTGATGTATTAAGCCAGATATATCTAAGTTTGGGTCTTTGATTTAAAACTGCATACGATTACTTTTTCATAGCCACGGTTTTGGTGTGGCTAATGTTCCACAGTTAGTTAATTGGGGTAGTATATGCTATTGCAGTGATTTTCACATAGTCAGTGACTGACCAATTGAATTTGGTTAGTCACCTTTAGATTTAGGAGGTCTAAATCTAATCCATACGATTGTTTTAATTTTCACCATATGATTTTAACAAACCTAGATCTAACAGTGTCATGTCCGTATCTAAATTTTTAGAATTCATATTTTGATATTAGCATATATGATAATTATTGGGTATGCGATTTTGATTTGGTGCTATGGAAAAAGTTTGGAGTTAATTTGATACTTTTATGTGTAACTTAAAAGTTAGGATAATTTTTAAAGGATTATAGAAAGATGAAGGATCAAATGTGATATTTGTCAAAGTTGTATATATATATCTATACGAAAACTGGGAGGTGGTGATCCTTATCCCATTTCTTTTTTTCTTTTTCATCTGATTTCTTCTCTATCTGTAAATTCGCCGTTCCTGAACCGTTTCTCCACCGTTTCTTTGATTTACGGAGATTCGATCGTCTGAATCACTCGAAATTGAAACCATAACATCTTTATGTATAGATCTAAGTCCTAGCCGAAGAGTTTTTGAGTTTCGGCAATGTTTGGAGGAAAATGGCTTAGACAGAATTTAGAGGAGAATTGAACGGGTTTGTGGTTTTCAATTAATAGCCAAGGTAAGTAACTATCAACTATATTTTGAGTTTGATGTATATAAATATATATATAATCAAAGGATTTACAGAAATTGATATTTCAGGGTTTATACGGGTATTTTGTAAACTTGGGGTTTTCCACGATTTTGCTTTTTATTGTGAAATTACGGTTCAAATGAAGCTAATGATTATGCTTCTATATGAATTTTCTATTTTACTTGATTATGTTGATTTAAGGCTTGATTTGATTGATTTACATATATACGTATATGTTTTTGGTTTCAATAGATATCTATATTGAACAAAATGAAGTTGATGATTTCTTACGAATTGTTTTTGGATTGAGAAATCAGTTGCGGTTATTATTGTTATTATTTTGGATTGAAGTCCAAATATGATTTTTATGATACAAAAGGGCTAATTGTAGCCAAATGATTTTTGGTTATGACATAGTTTGGAATTTGATTGTGAAAGGATATTTGAGCACGTTATGATTTTATGATTTTATATCCATCGAGAGCTATCCGGATCGGTGGTTCTATATTTGAAGACCATGTTCAGCGAGGGACATGGCCTGTGTACACAGTTTGAAAGACCTATTGGGTATGGCAAAGAAGTGTCGGGTAAGACCATATGGGATAGGCAATGTTAAGAGACGTCTCGATTATATATGTGGTTATAGATTGATACTTAAGGGGAGAAACTCGAGGATGGATACAACGTTTTTAAGTTCATTTGGATTATGTTTTCCGTTATGATTGATTTTAATATAAGATTTTACGTTTGTTTGATTACGATTTGGTTTGATAAAACGTTTATTTGATTATAATATTTTATAAGGTTTTGAACTCAAGAATCGATACAAGATTATATATTTTTGGTTTTTGGTTCACTACTTTGACTATATTATGAATTTTGGTTTTGAGTGTATTTTATAAGGTTTTGATTAAATCCATTTCTAAAGGTATATATGTAGTTATGTTAAGTAAAGCTGATTTTTATAGCTGATAGTTTCTTACTGAGATTTTTGTCTCACGTTTTTAAATGTTTTAATGTTTATAGAGAAGGTTACCGCCTGATTAGGCGAGGTTTGGAAGTTGGATGCTTATTGTCAGAATTATGGTTAGAACGTTGGTATTGCAGTTGTAATATAATGATATGTGGATAAATTGGAGACTCCTAAGTATTGATTATTATCTTTCCATTTCACGCCCGATGCCGATTGAGGACATTTAAGGTCGGGTGTGACAAACAGTGACCGACCAAACTCACTTGGTCAGTCACTGACCAGGTGAAAACTATGATGCTCTATTGTTAGGAAAGTCCCATTCAATGCTAATAGACTTGGTGTAAGGATAACTCTGATTTTCCTGAATAAAGTTGGATATTTTTGCCAAAAAAATATTTTTTCTAAATTCCTTTTTTATTTTTCAAAAAAATTGAAAATCATATTTAATTTCTTTAACGTGAAAATTACACAGAAATTCATATTCTAAAAACTATTTACAGATATGTCAAGTTATAATTTTGGATTATGTCAAATTAGTAAAAACAGTACTTTTAATATATTTTAAGAAATTAGAATTTATAAATTAAAAGTTTAGAATATATTTTCCAGGGTTTATGATATGAATTGTAGTCTAGAATTTTTAAATTATAGTGCAAAATCATAATATATAGAGAATAATGATATATTAAGAATTAAGTTCAGGAATGAAACCCAGGGGCAAGCCCAAGGCCTCTTAGGCCCTGTTCTTTTTGATTTAATTTCAGGATAAGTAAATTCAGTTCAGTTCAACAGCATTCAATTAAGTTAAGTTAAGTTAAGTTCAGTTCAATTAATTTAATTTCAATAATAATTATTATTATTTATTATAATTATAATTATTTATATATAATTGATAATTTAATATAATTTTATATATAATTTATAATTTAATATTATTTATATATAATTCGTCATTATTTATTATAATTATAACTATTTATATATAATTTATTATTATTTATTATAATTTATAATTTGATATTATTTATATTATTTATTATTTATTATAATTATAATTATTTATATATAATTTATAATTTAGTGTGATTTATATATAATTCATCATTATTTATTATAATTATTTATATATAATGTATTATTCTTTATTATAATTTATATATAATTTATAATTTAGTAATATTTATATATAATTAATCATTATTTATTATAATTGTAATTATTTATATATAATGTATTATATATAATTTATAATTTATTATATATAATTTATAATTTATAATTTTTTATTATAATTATAATTATTTATATATAAAATATATCATTATATATATATATATATATATATATATATAATTTACTATAATTATAATTATTTGGTTTAGTTCAATTAAGTTAAGTTAAGTTCAGTTCAGTTCAGTTCAGTAAATTTAATTTCAGTTAAGTTAATTTAATTTTAATTTCAGTCAAAAAGAACAGGGCCTTACATGATATTAGTGCTAGAGAACAAACTTCCATTATAACTCGAAATCGAGGAAAATACTAATCAAACCCTTATTTTTACGTTTTGTTTTATTATTGTTTAGTGGAAGAAAAATTCAACTGCCAAGAAAAAGAACCAATTGGACACTAAGAGACGTGATTTATAACTTACTTAATCATTTAAATTAAAATATTAAATATTTATTTAATTTAAGTGTATTTGAAAACGGTTGTTTTTTTCCAACTTAAATTAGTTAATTAAATTAAAAATTACTTATTTTAATAAATCAAAATATTTAACTTAACATTTTAAGTTAAATATTATTAACTAATATTTTAAACATTATCAACTAATATTTTTATAAAAATTATATCATTCAATACTTTCAGCACTTATAATATTCATCACTTAAAATTCAATATTTATTTTTTTCAGTACTTAATTTTCTGTTTTATCAAATAGTAACTGAGCGTTTATATTTTTGAGAAATTTATGTACAACATCATATTTTTTTTTTTTTTGAATTTTATCAATAAATTAATGAAAAATTCACACAGAAATTTTGTTAAGTAATAATTTAAATTATAACTTAATAAATTATTATTTTTAATATTTATTCAATGGATTAGAGTTTATAAATTAAAGATGTATTTATATCAAATGTTTTTGCCTCATTAGCTAAAAAGGAAAGCCGTAAAATAATAATAATACTCCAAAAGTCTGGCCAGTGATAAGATTCAATACAATGAGGTATAATGGACTTTAATCAGACCCCATTTCAACTGCAAATTTGATTTAATATAGAGAAATTTACATAGAAATTCAGATTTGAGAAATTATTTACAACTATATCAATTAATGATTTTGAATTATATCAAATTAGTAAAATCAGTATTTTTAATATATTTTAAAGATTAGAATTTATAAATTAAGTGTCTAGGATATATTTTCTAGGGTTTAACATTTATGAATTGGGTCTAGAATTTTTAAATTAGGGTGTAAAATCATACTTTATTTGTGTTGGTCCAAAAAATAAAAATTATTTTTATGTATATAAAAAGCTTGAGTTATGTTTTTAGGATATAGTTTATATTTTCTAGAAAATAATGCACATGTAAGCTGACCTGCAACCCATGAGAGAGTCCGGCACCACGCGGGGCGTGTCCTCAATACGCAGGGCGTAAACAAGGCGTCCGGAGAAATCAACGTCAAAAACTCAAATACGCAGCGCGTCCTTCACTTTACGCGGGGCGTACTTTCTTACGCGGGACGTACTTGCCAATACGTCATGCGTAAGACGCATCCGCAGAGTGTTCCAAGATCAGAAGCTCCAATACGCAGGGCGTATCCACCTATACGCAGGGCGTACTCCTTCACGCGGGACGCGACACCAGAGACGCCACACGTAGAAATCAACAAGAAACGCACAAGGCCCAGTATCCGCCAACACGCAGGGCGTAGTAGGACATACGCGGGGCGTATCGTCTCGTCCGGAAGCAGTCAACGGCAGTTGAGGAAGTTAAGTTAATTGGTTAGAGTTAGTTGGAGTTAGTTGAGTTAGTTGGTGATGAAAAGACCAAAATACCCTAATACCTCTAACTAATTACCAAAACGCCACTTAAAAATACTATAAATAGACCCCCTCCCCTTCATAAAAAAACACACTCAACACACAACAAAACCCCTCTCTAAAGGTCTCTTCCAATGCTCTCTTTCTAGTTTAGTTCTTAGCTCCTAAGTTCTTCAAGTTCTTCAAAGTTCTTTCTTTCGTTCTTCGTTTTTCTTAGTTTTAATCTCTCATTTAGCTTCCTTTCGCTTCAATTCAAGTTCTAAAGCCTCTTTTCAAGTCCTTTTCAATTCAATTTAGCATTCCAAAGCTTCTTTTCAAGTTTCTCAAATCAAATTAGTATTTTTTCTGTTACTCTGCTCAATTTTCAATTAGAATTCCATTTTCCAAAGTAATTTTCCAGATTCGTCCAATCATTTTCAAAGCCCGTTTTCGTCCATTTAACGTCATTTTTTGCTTTCGATCCCTTCGACAAAGTTGTTCCTAACGTCCTGAATTTCGATTTAGCCTTTTGATTCACTCAATTCCGTGTCCAGAAACTCCGTTTACAAATTAATCTTTGCATCCCAAATTCTTTTAGACATTCTGTTTTCCAAGTTTTTCCAGATTCGACTAGTCATTTTCAATCCTCAATTTCGTCCACTTACAATTCGTTTTAGCCTTCGATCCCTTATACAAAGTTGTTCCTGACATCCCGAAGTTCAATTTACACTATTTACTTGCCCAATTCTGTGTCCTTAAGTACTCCAACCAAGCTCCTGAAATTAAGGTTTAAATCTGCCCCATTTGCCTACCAACGTTTTGCCATTGCCAAGATCATACACCGTACGGGCCCGACCGGTTGCAGCTCTCCAAGGACCTCACGTCGACACCAAAATTCAACATCAATCCGAGATAGCTATTGTGGCTCCGAGTTTGTTGTTGAATTCCAATTTGTTTTATTGCATTTCAATTCTTCGTATTGATTTGTTCGTTCTAATTCAATTGATTACCTATATGTTTAATATAGAGATTTCTCAATTGTAATTCATTTCCAATTTTATGTATTCAAGCCTTCATTCATCAATAAAATACCAATTTTCACCAAATCTTGTGTCAATTTCGCACTTTAAGTTCCTTTATTTTCTCGTCTTTAATTTACCCGCATTAGCTTAAATAAAATAATTTATCTAGCAAAGTTTTTATAACGGCGCTAGAGACCTAAGAGGGACTTTTTCAATCCTTGCGTCCCTCGCCAATCGCTTCGATTTAGAATTCATGTTTTCGGCGCACAATTTCAGAAACGTAACCGTTTTCATAATTGAGGAATAATTCCTCTGGCACGCCCGCACCCTAACCACACGTGACAAGGTTGAAATTAGCATATTCGCAAAATATCGCTAACAATTTTTGGCACGCCCAGTGGGACCTTTGTTTTTTTAGGCTACCAAAAATTGTGTTTAGAACCTAGACCTTTTTAATTTTTTTTTTCTTTCAGTTTTTCACTTATTTTTCATGCTTTGCTTTTATTCCATTTGTTTATTTTCTTGTTCTTTCTTTTTTCAATATTAGATTACTAACTTAATTTCATCATTTTCACTTATAAGTACTCATGGAGAATGCCTCCTAGGAAGAACACGGGGAAAGATTCCATCCCATCGGACTCCGAGGAGAGTCAAAATCAGAACCGGGATTAGAGCAGCGAACCCGCCATGCCTGAAGGTTGTGCGGCTGAGGCCATGAACAATAGCGGAGGTGCAAACCAACAACCTCAAGGCCCACCAATATTCGACATGGCACCATTTTTAGCAAAACTAGAGAAGCAGATCGACCAATTTCTACATGGATTTTCGCAATCCATGAGAGAAATTTATGAGGATGTGTGCAAGGCAATGCAAACCAACAACGAGGCGATGAACAATTCCAACAAGGGACCGGCTCTCGAGGAAAGGATCGTTGATTTAACCGGAGAGATCAGCAAAATCCTGGAAAAGTGCGCCGAGCTATTCACACAAAGGTCGACATCTCAAGGACCGGTAGACGGTGGGAAGAAAACACCGACATCAGGAACTGGGGAAAGGTATACCCCGCCACCAGCTCGAGAAGAGAATCTCAGGTTCAATGAGCGCGGTGACAGGATCAGCCCAGAACCTATTCAAGTCCCGCCACCTCAACAACAGTTTAGATCTCATACAGGATCTAGTAACCATGACGAACTTTACGAGGAAAGCTATGCTCGTAATGTGGGGGGCAATGTGAGACAAGCCAACTTTCACCCACAACGGACAACGCATACACGCATGGAGCCCACCAACAACTTGGGAGAGGCCCAACGCATAAGAAACATCGTCCAAGAGATCTATGGGCCAGCTGTGAGGGAAGTATACCGACCCGAGTTCCAGAAACCATATCCACGACACTATGATCAGCTATACCCTTTACCCCACAATTTTAGAGTACCCGATTTTGCTTTATTTTCAGGAGAAGAAGGGCAATCCACTGTGGAGCACATAGCACGCTTCACCTTTCAGTGCAGCGGTTTGAGCATGGACACGAACTTGGACATGTTACGCTTGCGGCTATTCCCAAGTTCACTAACGGGACCAACTTTCTCTTGGTACACCACCTTACCATCCGGATCCATTCATGGATGGGAACAAATGGAAAGACTGTTCCACAACCAGTTCTATCGAACGGAGCCCGAGATCTGTGTTGCGGAGCTGTCCCAAATGACACAACGACATGGAGAACCGGTTGAAAGTTTTATCAACCGATTCAAAAAGATGCGATATTGTTGTCGCATCGACATCCCCGAGGTCGAGTTCGTGAAGATTGCCCAACGTGGGTTGGAATTTGAAAACCGGAAGAAATTTCAGGGGATAGATTTCCACGACTACTACGAGTTGGTGGCCAAGGTTTCATAGTACGACGAATTGATGAGGGAAGATCATCGACGCAAGAAGAACTCTGTGGGAAGCTACCAAGGGGATGTACAAACGCATGAGGTAGCCATTGCCGACTTAACAAACACCGGGTCTCGAACATGTCCCGTGTTGGTAAAGAATCCCAAAGCACCCGAGGTAGTTAAAAGGATCCCAACCACTCAATATACGTTTGACGTCTCGAAGACGGAAGAGATCTTCGACTACCTGCTAAAGGAGCAGTTCATCACATTGCCTCCTAGACATGTGATCCCATCCAAAGAAGAAATACACGGACGAAACTACTGTAAGTATCACGACAACTGGAACCACAACACTCAAGCATGTTTCGGCTTTAGAAATGCCGTGCAAGATAGGATTAACCGCGGGATACTCTAATTCCCGGAAAAGAAGGAAAGCATGCTGATCGACGAGGACCCATTCCCAGTAGCCAATATGATCAATGCCACTTCACTAGTGTGGGGGGGCAAAGGAAAGCAACAGGGTGACGTGAGAACCCGACAGATATGGGTACCAAAAGCAACGCCACCAAAGTTGGAGGAAAGCTCAAGGCAATCATAGAATACAAAGATAAGAGACGTGCAATAACAACGGCCACGTTTCGTGACACCCTCGAGCACGTCACCCCTCAATCAATGGCAATTAAATAGCCACAAGAAATTCCCAAGGCCTCTCTCTAGGAATGCAAAGAGAAGATTAAGGAAAAGAGAGGCAGAAAAGAGAAATAGTCAAAAGGAGTCATCCAGCGTCAACTCCAACGATGCGAAAAGAGGAGGAAAAAACCAAAAGAAGAACCTCCAAATCCGGGTTGGAGATTTCATCATACGGGTAGATTGTGCAGCTACCTCTTTAATCTTACCTTCGGATTTTAGGAGTGAAGACACTAAGAAGGAATGCCCCAAATCCGAGCATAAGGAGCAAGAAGACACAGTCCCGAAGACACCGGGTGAAGAGGGCATGAAGAGGGTTTACTTTGACAAGCCCACTCCAAGGATGACTCGCCATATCAAACCTCTATACGTCAAGGCTCATGTAGATGGCAAACCAATCTCCAGAGTGCTCATCGACAATGGATCAGCCGTTAACATCATGCCTATGAAGATGGTCCTAGCCTTAGGGAAATCAGAGAAAGATATAATCTCATCAGAGGTGTCAGTTTCAGCCTTCACGGGAGAAATTGCAAAGACATACGACGTCCTACCATTGGAACTCACCGTTGGCTCTCACACCGCCATGGCCACTTTCTTCGTGGTAAATTCAACCGCGAGCTATCAGGCACTGTTAGGGAGAGATTGGATTCACTCCAACTCATGCATCCCTTCGTCTTTGCACCAACTTCTTCTGTTCTGGAAGGGAGATGAGGTGGAAGTCATTCGGGCAAACGAGAAACCATTTGAAACCTACTCAGATGTGGTCGAGGCTAGACTCTACGAGGAATCTATAGGCCCAATCCGAGTGGGATCCAATTACAAAAAGCAATCATGTGGCGAAGAGATTAAGAATATCCTAAGGCCAACGGCAATCGTGCCCCGTCGAAGGCCATTCCGTGATGAACCGATAATTGAAGAGATTCCATGATTAAGACAACATCCGGAAAAGAAGCGGTGGCTTCAGCCGCTATATCAAAACTGAATGCACAACAACTAGCGGAGAAACTATACCAGGAGAACGACATAAGGGTCTCAGAAATCGAAGCACCCAAAGGAGTAGCAGAACTAGATCCTCAAGGAGAAGAAATCCAATTTCAAGATCTGAAAAGGGCGAACCCGAAGTTAGAAGATGAAGGTTCCATGGCAGTCGATCCTCTAGACGAAGTAAACCCAGGGACAGAAGAGGAACCTCAGATTACATTCGTCAGTAGCTTACTACGCCCAACGTTAAAGGAAGCCATCATCGTTTTGCTTTGGGAGTTCAAAGACTGTTTTGCTTGGAATTACGAAGAAATGCCCGGGTTGAGCAAAGACGTAGTGGAACATAGATTGCCAATCAAACCGGAGTTCAAACCCTTCAAGCAACCAACAAGAAGGATGAGCAAAGAGGTTGAAGGCAAGGTGAAGGAAGAAATAGAAAAACTGTTCAAGGCTAAATTCATCAGACCAGCAAAGTACGCGGTATGGTTATCTAACGTCGTGCCTGTAGTAAAAAAGAACGGTAAATTACGCGTATGCGTAGATTTCCGCGATCTAAATCTAGCTACGCCAAAAGACATCTATGTGATGCCTATTGCCGATATGCTAGTAGATGCTGTGTCTAAAAATGAATTAATCTCTCTTTGCGATTGCTATGCATATAACCAAATCCCCATTGCCGAAGAAGACATTGCAAAAACGGCATTTCGATGCCCATGGTCAATCGGCACGTTCGAATGGGTCGTCATGCCGTTCGGTTTAAAGAATGCCGGTGCCACATACCAAAGAGCAATGAATGCCATCTTTCACGATTTACTCGGCACCTCTATGGAGGTATACGTGGACGACATCGTTATCAAGTCCAAGCGAGAAATGGAACATGTTGGCCATTTGAGGAAGAGCTTCGAGCGAATGCGTAAGTACAACCTAAAGCTCAACCCTCTGAAGTGCGCCTTCGGGGTCAAAGCAGGGAACTTTCTCGGATTCTTAGTGCACCAAAGAGGAATCGAGATTGACGACAATAAGGCAAAAGCAATAAAAGAAGCACAACCTCCGAAGAACAAGAAGGAGTTGCAGCGGTTCTTGGGCCAAGTAAACTACTTGAGACGATTCATATCAAACTTGGCTGGAAAATCCAGAGCCTTCTCAGATCTGTTAAGACTCAAAGACGAAGAAAGCTTCAAGTGGGACGTCAAGCATCAAGCGGCGTTCGAAGAGATCAAAACTTACTTGAGCAACCCACCTGTGTTGATGCCACCAAAGGAGGGTACTCCACTCAAGCTCTATATATCAGCAACCGACGAGTCAATTGGGTGCTTGCTTACCCAAGACAATGCAAACCGTCATGAACAAGCCATCTACTATCTAAGTCGAACATTGCTGTCGGCAGAAACAAGGTACAGCCCAGTTGAGAAGACGTGCTTAGCCCTCTACTTCGCTTGCACAAAGTTGAGGCATTACTTGCTCAAAGCGAGAGTTTATGTGATTGCTAGCACCGACTTGATCAAATACATGCTCAACCAGCCTATCCTCTCAGGAAGAATAGGAAAATGGTCACTAGCACTGGCCGAGTTCACGTTGGTGTATCTCTCGCAATCCTCGATAAAAAGGAAAGCAATTGCAGATTTTGTGGCCGACCACCCAACCAACTTTCAATATCCCGAAGAAGCAGAACTGCCAATTTATCTGACGCACAAAGAACCGTGGCAGTTGAAGTTCGATGGTTCAAGCACAGACAGTTCCAACGGAGCAGGAGTGATCATCACAGCTCCATCCGGGACTAAGACGATACTAGCCGTAAACTTGGATTTCGAATGCACGAACAATCAAGCTGAGTATGAAGCCCTGATCATTGGCTTGGAGATCTTAATCGACCTAGGAGCTAAAGAGGTCAAGATTTTCGGTGATTCACAATTGGTTATCCGGCACCTAACAGGAGAATATAAATGCTCAAGTTTATCTTTGCTACCTTATTTCGCGTTTGCAATTCAACTTCTGGAAATGTTTGATGAGGTCAGTTTGGAGCATATTCCAAGAAACGACAATTGGGAAGCTGACGAGTTAGCCCAAATCGCTTCTGGAATGAAAATCTCCAAAGATACAGCATACAAAGTCGTTATCATCAGAAGACAGGGCCATCCTTTCGTGGCGGATAGAGGCGTCCAGTTCGAATCATTCGACATCGACATCGATATTAACTTAGCTCAAGATTGGAGGAAACCATTCATCGATTACCTCAATGATCCTTCCAAAAAAGTAAAATATTCACTAAGCATTCAATCTCGAAATTACATGCTAATGGCAGGTGATTTGTACCGTAAGAGCTACGATGGGATGCTACTCAAATGTCTCGGTTTCCCAAAAGCAATGGAGGTCATGAAGCAAGTCCATGAAGGCATATGCGGAGCTCACCAGTCCGGAAGGAGAATGCGGTGGCTTATCAATCGCCATTGATACTTCTGGCCAACGATCCTACACGATTGCATCACATATGCGAAGGGTTGCAAGAAGTGTCAACTGTATGGCCAAATCCAACGAGTCCCGTTAGAAGAATTACACTCAGTGGTGAAGCCGTGGCCTTTTAGAGGATGGGCTATTGATCTAATAGGGAAAATATTCCCAGCTTCATCAAAAGGGCATTGTTTCATCATAGTTGCCACAGATTACTTTTCCAAATGGGTGGAAGAAGCACCAATGAAACAAGTCGGCCAAACACAAGTGATCCGATTCATCAAAGAGAACTTGATTCATAGATTCGGAATCCCAGAATCCATCACCACGGATCAGGGGACCATGTTCACAGGCGAAGATATGAACGAGTTCGTAGAAGAGTACGGAATTAAGTTGATTCATTCCACCCCATTTTATGCACAAGCGAATGGTCAAGCCGAAGCATCCAACAAAATTCTAATTCAAATCTTGGAAAAGATGTTAGAGGACAATCCTAGAGAATGGCACAAAGTTCTCTCAGAAACACTGTGGGCCATGTGAACGTCTAAAACACGAGCGACCGGAGTGAGTCCATTTTTTCTAACATTTGGTCATGATGCAGTAATACCATTAGAAGTCATCGTGCCTTCACTGCGAGTAATGCGTCAGAATGACTTGGAGCCAGACAATTATATACAAGCCATGACCATGGAACTAGAAGATTTGGACTACGAAAGGCAGAAAGCGCTCGATTGCATGATGATCCAAAAGAAGAAAGTGGAAGACGTGTACAACAAGAAAGTAAAAAAGAAAAACTTCAGAGAAGGCGAGCTAGTGTGGAAGCTAATCCTACCAATCGGGACGAAGGACCGTGAGCTTAGAAAGTGGTCGCCCAACTGGGAAGGACCATTTCAAATCCACAAGGTACTCCCCGGGAACGCGTATTGGTTGAAGAGTTTGGGCGGAGAACCACACAGGAGATACATCAACGACAAATACTTGAAGAAATATTTCCAAAGTATGTGGGACATAATTAATGTGGCAGCCAGCCCGCAAGACGGAGAAGAGGCTCAACTATGCGCGGCGCACACCACAGACGCCACGCGTAAAATACATCAATAAGGTGTTTCAGGTTCAGGAGCACCAACACGCAGGACGTACATTCTCCCACGCAGGGCGCTCCCCCTATACGCAGGACGTGCACTAGACGTACATATAAGATATACTACAGGAGCACGAACACGCGGGGCGTGCATTCTCATACGCGGGGCGTACCTCCCTACGCGAAGCTTAACACAAGAGACGCCACGCGTAAAATACATCCATAAGGCGTTTTAGGTTCAGGAGCACCAACATGCAGGGCGTGTTTGACAATACGCGGGGCGTAAACCAGACGTGTGTAAAAGACAGCTCCAGGAGCACGAACACGCGGGGCATAACCAGGTACACGCAGGGCGTATGCGCTCTTTTTCTAGGCGTTTACAATTTTGCTGGACATTTATATAGTTTCTTTGCAAGTGCTATAAATGTTCATCAATAAAAGAATAAGTGTGACATGGCCAAAAATAGATGACTTAGCAATTGCTCAAACGACAGTCAACTCACAAAACAATGTCCATTTGTGCTACACAAATAAATAAATGAAAGAATGAGCGTACAAACTCAAAACAAAGATGAAAAGTACGGGCAACCCATGAACGTACCTCACGGAAACAAACAAAAATCAGGCTTCGGGTATTTCGCCCAAGATTCACAAAGTTTGGAGGCGGCCTCTCTGTGTTGCTCGCTCTGTCGGTGCCATGCCAACATTTCATCGTAATGATTGGCCAATCGATCTTTCTCACGGCCCAGATCTTCCTCCATCCGCGGGAAATAAGCCCTAAACCCGGAGCTAACTCTAACCATATCTTCCTTAAACGCTCGAGCTTCAGCCACTTCCTTCTCCAAGGCCGCAAGCCGCTCCTCTACAGCTGCAATCTTGACTAATCGTTGCCTATCCGCTTCTTCAGCATCAACCAGAGCATTAAACTTCTTACTGTAGGCCTCTAACTCTGTCATATTTGATCTAACTCGAGCTGCGAGACCTGCTGCCACGTTTTTCTCAGTAACATAGGACTGATAGCAAAATAATACGTGGTTCTTGGCGGATTTCAACGGCTCAGTCTTGAAGGGATGAGCACACACACCCATCATGAGGTCAAAATCAATCATAGCTCTTTCAACACGGGTCGGAGTTCAAGAGTCAAGAGGAGAGGCGACAAGCTTACTGAGATTGGCACGAGCATCACTCAAAGAATCATCAATAGGCAAGGATGAGTCAGCTACGGCGTTAGGCGGTCCTTTCAAAAACGAAATATCCAAACCAGCAAAAGGATTATCAGCCTTAAGACCGACAGGAACTAATGGACGACGCACTAGAGCTGATTCCTGCCATATTCACAAATGACAATTCAATCAAACGATATGACTCAAGCATCCCAAACATAGTTCATAAAGTAACGGAGTCACAAATCATACAAACCTGAGACAATGGTGCGGCAATCAATCGGTTTAAAGAAGATGCAGAGGGAAGATGTGTTCGTGCTGGAAGTTGCAATGGAGTCATGTCATCCTCGGCCGAGCTATCATCAAGAGACAGAGTTCTAATCGAAGAAGTCACGTTCCAACGTGCCCCTAGTTGATCCAGCGCTCCATCCTCAAAACCAAAGTATAGGGCTTCGTCAGAATCAATTCTCTCCCCGGGTCTCACAGAAGGGCCTGCCGTAGTAGGTACATGCCTTCCCCCATCCACCATGATTGCTTTGCCTTTGACTTTGCCCGTTTCATTTATCTCAAGAGCATTCGGGGCCAGAAAAGTCAGATTGTTATCCTTTCCCGGGCTACCGCTCGAATCTAAAAAAAAAAAAACAAGATTAATAAAATGTATATGTATATAAAATGTACACACAAGACAAAATAAAAAGAGCTTACCAACGGGTGGAATACAATGCTGAAAGACGGTATCCCACCAAGCATCAAACGAAGGTCGATCCGACCCAAGCAGAAGTGGTCCCTGATCGTATCCCGCATCCAGAACCGCAGCGGCTATATCTTCGTCACTAGCTCCATACCGCTGAGAAGAGGTAGGAAATGGGAGTGGCCCTGGAATAGCTTGGAAAAATCCTAATTGACGTGCCCAAAGACAAGGTGCATACAAAGTCAGACCAGGATTTGATGATCTCGAGGTTCTAATTCGGTTCACCCCGTGGTGTAACCGACGTGTTGCACACACCGTCATCCACCATTCAGTACCTTATTGGGGGGCAGCAGACAAGTAAGAAAGCGCCCAGGATGGTAGACATGAGTTACTCTTATTCCAAAAGAGAAACAACTCATTGTGAGGGGATGGCACTAAAGTACGAAGAAATCTCACAACCACACCAACGGCCAAATTCGAAGAGCTGTAGCAAAGGTCTACACCAAGATGATCTGAAACCCCCACTGATGAAACAGTAGCCAAATGAGGGAAGTAGATAAAAACCCACAGTTGTAACAACCACAAGCCACCCCGAGGTTTTACAAATGGTCTGCCCTCAACCGTAAGAGCTAGACGGTGGAAGGTTGAAGCTAACAACATGGTGCCAAGAGCTAAACGACGGCCCGAAGCCAAAGCCTTAGCAATAATCAATATTTCAACGGTAGGCCTAAGACCCAACGGCTCAAAAATGTAATTGCTAAGCATCATCCACAGGAAATGCACATGATCCTCATCATCCAACTCCGCCTTATCCAATTTCTTCTTAATTATTTTGGCATACGTCCCAGCCTCTTTAGATAAGATGGCTTGCACTCCAAGGAATGCGTGTGTATATACACAACTTCCCCGTCAAAGCAACCACATCACGTAAAGTGATAGACATCGGACCCAGTGGGAGAATCAATGAGTTGCATGTCGGTGACCAATAATTCAAAACTCCTTCAAGCACATTCACACAAGGAGTAATTGCATGACGAGTCAAACAAACGAAATCCCTGATGCCAACCTGGTCCCAAATACTTGCATACCTCAATTCTAAACGATCTACAAGGTCATTCCACCCAGTGTAACAACGAGGGAATACCAGACCTTTCTTATTCGCAGGGAATTGATAAGTTTCCCTATGAAGGGCTAATTCGGTAGCACTACTCATGGGATAAGGGGGCAAAGGCGAGTTATTCATAGCAACAGGGCTAATTGTAAAGACACTGTCCTGAAATCGAAAGTACAGACACAATCAATCAAAGCCTATGGATGCTACCTTCAAATACATGATCATGAAATTACAAAAATTACCTCCTGCAAGCCAAGGGTTATGCCTAGGCGAGAATCAGCGCGAATGGTGTCAGAGTATGAGTCCGCAGCTGTGACAGACAGATGCAAATTTCAGCAATACAATTCCATCTCCACGTAATAGCTCTAAAATTCTTTTTCTTTATTCCAATTCAATTTATTTTCTCATAAAATGTGATTCTACACACACAAAAGCAAAAGAAAAATCAAAAAGAAAGAAATAAAGAAGGAAAATAGATTGCATACCCATGCTTGAGAGACTGAGAGCTTGATTCTGAGTGTTCTTGAGCTTGGGAAAAAGAAAATGGCAGAAACAAAGATAACAAAAAAAAAAGAAAAAGAAGAGTTGTAGATTGATTAAGATAGAGAGTCCCAAGGAATTCAAATTCTAAAATCCTACAGGATTCTTCTCTCTATTATCTTAAAAAAAAAAGTATTTAATAAAACTTCTTTTGTACATAAATTTTATTATTACTAATTCATTTATGCACAAAAGAGGGGGCAATTGTTGGCCCAAAAAATAAAAATTATTTTTATGTATATAAAAAGCTTGGGTTATGTTTTTAGGATATAGTTTATATTTTCTAGAAAATAATACACGTGTAAGCTGACCTGCAACCCATGAGAGAGTCCGGCACCATGCGGGGCGTGTCCTCAATACGCAGGGCGTAAACAAGGCGTCCGGAGAAATCAACGTCAAAAACTCAAATACGCAGCGGGTCCTTCACTTTACGCGGGCGTACTTTCTTACGCGGAACATACTTGCCAATACGTCATGCGTAAGACGCATCCGCAGAGTGTTCCAAGATCAGAAGCTCCAATACGCAGGGCGTATCCACCTATACGCAGGGCGTACTCCTTCACGCGGGACGCGACACCAGAGACGCCACGCGTAGAAATCAACAAGAAACGCACAAGGCCTAGTATCCGCCAACACGCAGGGCGTAGTAGGACATACGCGGGGCGTATCGTCTCGTCCGGAAGCAGTCAACGGCAGTTGAGGAAGTTAAGTTAGTTGGTTAGAGTTAGTTGGAGTTAGTTGAGTTAGTTGGTGATGAAAAGACCAAAATACCCTAATACCTCTAACTAATTACCAAAACGCCACTTAAAAATACTATAAATAGACCCCCTCCCCTTCATAAAAAAACACACTCAACACACAACAAAACCCCTCTCTAAAGGTCTCTTCTAATGCTCTATTTCTAGTTTAGTTCTTAGCTCCTAAGTTCTTCAAGTTCTTCAAAGTTCTTTCTTTCGTTCTTCGTTTTTCTTAGTTTTAATCTCTCATTTAGCTTCCTTTCGCTTCAATTCAAGTTCTAAAGCCTCTTTTCAAGTCCTTTCCAATTCAATTTAGCATTCCAAAGCTTCTTTTCAAGTTTCTCAAATCAAATTAGTATTTTTTCTGTTACTCTGCTCAATTTTCAATTAGAATTCCATTTTCCAAAGTAATTTTCCAGATTCGTCCAATCATTTTCAAAGCCCGTTTTCGTCCATTTAACGTCATTTTTTGCTTTCGATCCCTTCGACAAAGTTGTTCCTAACGTCCTGAATTTCGATTTAGCCTTTTGATTCACTCAATTCCGTGTCCAGAAACTCCATTTACAAATTAATCTTTGCACCCCAAATTCTTTTAGACATTCTGTTTTTCAGGTTTTTCCAGATTCGACCAGTCATTTTCAATCCTCAATTTCGTCTACTTACAATTCGTTTTAGCCTTCGATCCCTTATACAAAGTTGTTCCTGACATCCCGAAGTTCAATTTACACTATTTACTTGCCCAATTCTGTGTTCTTAAGCACTCCAACCAAGCTCCTGAAATTAAGGTTTAAATCTGCCCCATTTGCCTACCAACGTTTTGCCATTGCCAAGATCATACACCGTACGAGCCCAACCGGTTGCAGCTCTCCAAGGACCTCACGTCGACACCAAAATTCAACATCAATCCGAGATAGCTATTGTGGCTCCGAGTTTGTTGTTGAATTCCAATTTGTTTTATTGCATTTCAATTCTTCGTATTGATTTGTTCGTTCTAATTCAATTGATTACCTATATGTTTAATATAGAGATTTCTCAATTGTAATTCATTTCCAATTTTATGTATTCAAGCCTTCATTCATCAATAAAATACCAATTTTCACCAAATCTTGTGTCAATTTCGCACTTTAAGTTCCTTTATTTTCTCGTCT
Source organism: Euphorbia lathyris (assembly GCF_963576675.1). Classification (NCBI taxonomy): domain Eukaryota; kingdom Viridiplantae; phylum Streptophyta; class Magnoliopsida; order Malpighiales; family Euphorbiaceae; genus Euphorbia; species Euphorbia lathyris. Next base: position 16,285,868 of record NC_088910.1, on the reverse strand, counting down.
TTAATTTACCCGCATTAGCTTAAATAAAATAATTTATCTAGCAAAGTTTTTATAACGGCGCTAGAGACCCAAGAGGGACTTTTTCAATCCTTGCGTCCCTCGCCAATCGCTTCGATTTAGAATTCATGTTTTCGGCGCACAATTTCACAAACGTAACCGTTTTTCATAATTGAGGAATAATTCCTCTGGCACGCCCGCACCCTAACCACACGTGACAAGGTTGAAATTAGCATATTCGCAAAATATCGCTAACAATTTGTAATATATAGAAAACAATGGCATATTAAGAATTAAGTTTGATAATATGATTTAATGGTAATTTTATAGTTATTTATGATATTTATGTATTTGACCTTAAGAGAAATTTACTTGAAACATCGTATGTTTGATTTTTGTTTTACAATTAATCCAGTTAGTTTTCTATTTTTTATCAATAAAATAATTTCTTATAATAATTTTATCCAAAACTCATATTTTATATTGTTTTTATTTTGTCAAATCTACTTATATTTTGACTATCGAACGGTAAATTATTAGAAGTATCCGGTTCTACATGTCAAATTGAGGACCTCCCATACATATTTTGACACGTGCAATATGAACTCATGTATATTATAAAAGAGCCCACTATTTTAATTATTACGTGGGGTCATGATACACGTGTCCAAATGTGAATTGGGATCCTCCGAGAGACATGGAAGACCGAATGCTTAATATAAGAACTCCTATCGGACACCCGAACATGTTAATTTGGTCCTATTATATACTTGAACTTGTTGATTTTAACATTCTTATTTGCTTACTTGGATTAAAAAATATGTTGCATGCCACATCACTATTATGTCTGGAGTTAAAAGTGTCATCAATCCAAAATTGACAGGTTTAGGCGTGTTGTAAGGCTAAATTTACAAGTATAGTTCAAATATAAGTATAAGGTACTGATAACAACCAAAACTAGAATATTCCCTGAAAGGGGGACCAAAGGAGATATTCACCAAAACGACAGCGTACCACGATCAATGGAGAAGCAATGGCGTATCGAGCAAGACATCCACGTGGCGAATCCCGTAGATTCCGCCATACGCTACCCACAGTCAAACCTATGGAGACCCGCCATCACATCTCGATCCGCCCTCCAAACGGCATGGTTAACTCCCAATAAATCTCATTAAAAGCTCATTAATGAGATACTTCAATGAGATTCGTAACCACCATTAATGGACATTAATGGAGGCTTTCCAGTAACCAAGGAGTTACAACTCTACGACTATAAATAGCTTGCATCACAAGCTATTGAGGTACACACACAATATTCTAACCCTACTTTGTCATTACAGTTTATTCTCTTAAGAAGTTTACTGACTTTGGCATCGGAGCTTCCCCCGTCGAACCCAACGACACCCCCCACAGGGAAGCAATTCGATCAAGGATTTTTCCACAAGTTATCAGGTACCAAATGGGAAAAAATTACAAGTATAGGGTTTCGTTTGCTTGCCAAAAATAGAGTCGGCTCCAAGTGGAACTGGGCCTCTGAATTAGAGAGGCCTCAAATCCAAATTTTAATTACAATAATTAGGATGTAAAAATGTCATTTAAAGCATATCCAATAGAGGGTGCTCAAAAGAGTGTAAGCTGATGTGGCATCAAGTTTGTCAACTTTTAAAGGATGTCCACTATTGGAGTGATTGTGGGTGCCAAGAAAAGTTGATAATTTTTGGCAACCTCTTGGCAACCTTATTTATTATTTTTTAATATAAAATCTGTGGTCCCTCCTAGAAATAATAAAATCTGGAGCCTTTTATTTTTAATATTTATAATAAAATAATAATTTGTAGGATTATAATGACAACTTTTCAAGCAACCTTTATTGGAACATTTTTTAAGTAAAGATTGCCAAAAATGATGTGGATGAAAGAGACAATAAAATATTATATTTTGGGATTATGTGTTATGTTTTGACACTCTTTTAGACACCCACTATTGGAGATGCTCTTAAAAGAGATGAAACAACAAGGTAATTGAAAAAACTCATAAAACCATATTTTTCGATCAAATAAATTCTTTCAATGCTCTTTTTGCGAAACGCTGTTATTAGAAGTTTGACTAATAAAATCTTTCATTTTACCCAAAAATCATTATATTGATTTTCAAACACTTTAATAAAAATATTGAAATCCTCATGCACCTGTGATTGTTTCTACGGAGTAAGGTCCCCCATACATCCACATGTATTATCTGAAACTTATTTACTGATGTGATCATGCTTTTATGACATAAAAGATGTGTTGCTTTGCATAAGGGAAGATTTCAAAATTTTGTGAATCATGTGTTACATTTATTGTAGTAATACGACTCCATACATCAAGGCAGGCCCCAACCTTATATGAAATTGATCTATATTTTCTTTGACATTGCAAGCTACAAAAGTTGTTATCATGTACTGTTTGATGTCTTCGTTACTGAATTCAGCTTCCTAACTGTTTCCGGTGACCTCAGATGACAATAAATGGTCAGGAAAGAGGACCGGAGTGTGGGGAACCCTCTCTGATAGTCAAAATGGTACTTGAAAAAATAAAAAATAAGCTTGAAAGCAATTGAATAGAAGAAAGAGTATAGAGAATGACGTACCCGAGGTCCTGATTCCCAAACTATTTATAGGTAATTCAGTTAGTTACATAGAGTTTATGTGCTTTACACGTGGTAACTCCTCATTGGATTCAGACTCTATCTTTCTTATTATTCCGCATTAAGTGGAAGCTGAGAGTGTGCCTCTAGGATCCGGGACAATTATAGTCCACATGTCCGCCTAAACAGTTTCGATAGAAGCTTTCTTTGATGTTAAACATTCTCGCTATAACTTTTTATGGGTTTAATAAACTTAGCCCAAATACTAGATTTGGGCCTTAAGTTACTACTCAAGCGTTTTCAGGCTCATTTATTTGCTACCTTATCATTGTTGTACTAAGCATAAGCCATCTAGAACTAAAGAAGACTTATCAGTCCTTGCTTCATCTTTTAATAATCCAATATGAATTACTTAATCAATAAAAGAACTCACGATTTCTCTCAGATATGTTATAATGATTTTGAGAACTCTATACATTTGCAATTATGCCATGAATTGATTTGTTATTTCTTAGATGAAACAATTTGCAATTATGCCATTATTTTTTGCAGTAGAATCTGCTTGGAAACAGGAGTGGCACAATGCATATGCTGTGGATATGCTAAACAGAGGATTACCATAAGACTGGCTTCAGTGTTTATCTAGATTCTCGAATATGAATTGCAGAATCACTCATATCTATCGAGAGGGCAATCAGACGGCGGATCAACTTGCCCATTTTGGCAAGACGGCTACGACTCTTACATGGTGGCATTCGGCTCCTCATTTTTGTCAATCGTCTGTTTTTGACGACCTGTGTAATGTTGCTCATGTTCGTTTTCCTTAATTTTTCTGTTTTGAACCTTTTTTATTTTGCTTTTCCTCCCTTTGTAATTTTCTATTTTTTATTAATAATATTTCGGGTTGATTTCGTGTGTTAGGGGTGCCAACCTAGTTAGGATGTCTAGCATTTAATCGCGTTCCAATCTTTTATGAAAAAAAAAATTTATTTATAAAGTGCGGTGTTTGAGGTTTTCACAATTTAGCTATTTTTCAACTTAGTTAATCTTGAAATTTTGAAATGGACACAGTATGCGGGTTTTCATCCATTGTGAAGAGACTATCAGTATTTAAAGCTCAAATCTACCTACAAAAGTAAGTGGATATTTACGTTTAATGTATGAAATAATAACAATTTACCTTTAATAGTGTTTGGTAAGTGCATTTACCTTTAAAGTACGAAATAGTAAAAATTTATCTTTAATAATATTTGCAAGCAATATCAATTTTATTCATACTTAATGGAATATTTAAACGAGCTCCTTCCACATTTATTTGACTGTCACATCAAACCATCTAAACAAATTTATTAATAAATTAAATAACTTTTATGTATTTTAACAGTTTGTTTGTAACTGTGTTATAAAATAGTATACATTTCAGATGATTTGTCATTTTTTATTAACTGTGTTAGTTGTTGATATTTTGATAGATTGTTTATAATTGTGTTAGTAACAAGTAAACATATTAGACGTAATTGATGTTTTGAAGGTTGGATGTGGCAGTCAAATAATTATCAAACTAGATAGTTTGAATTTTTCGTTACATAGAGGTAAAATTGATTTTGCTTTGTGTCGTGGAACCACTTAAACTAAAAGGTTAAACTGATAGTTAATGTCCAATTTATATTAATATTTCACACCCATGCACCCAAATGTCCATAGGCTTGAAGCGTGCACAATACATACTCATATTACCATGTCCTACAATTAAATTAACAAATGAGGTTGATGGAGGCGGTCAGTCAATGCACAAAAGGAGATTCATCGAAAAATTAACTAGACATGCATGTCGGCAATAGAGAGGCAACAGTGGGTGGAAGAAGAAGTGATACTTGGAACCCTAGATCCAAAGAATCTACTCACAAGGGCAGATAATCTGAAACAGATAACCCAAAAATACGAATCTATAAATTCTGTGGACAAGGGCACAAAATTGAAGCCAAACTGTGAATCTAAAAATTCTACATTCAAAGGTACAAATTGAAGCCAAATCAAGAACCTAAAAATTCCGTGCACAAGGAAAGAATTGAAGCTAAACTAGAAACCTTGAAACTCTGCATGCTTGAGTAGCTTTGATACCATATCAGAAACCACTTGAACTAAAATTTTAAACTTATAGTTCAGATCGAATTCATATTAATATCTGACACTTTGAAATGTTGAGACTAAATTTTACAATGAAATGTTGAGAGTAAATTTATACATTTAAAACATTTTCCCAAAAATTATAATAATCATCTTGGGTACAACACCGAGCACTTTCACAAACAATTTCATATAGAGTAATAGGAATAATTGCATTTGGATCCCTTAAGTTGAAAAATATTTAATTTATTATATAATTATAAAATCAATAGTTAACATTTAATATTGAATAATTAACTTTTAGAACTTAATAATTATAAAAAAAGAACTTAATAATTAACTCCCAACAATTAATGATTGAATTCTAAGCTGAAACTCAAGTTGAAAGGATTTCAATCCTAAATATGAGAAATTTTGCAATACTATGAACATAATACATTCTATCAATAAAAAAAATGTAGTATGAATATGTTTCCATAAGAAATTATTAATATTAATGAGAAATAAATATGTTTTTTTTTTATAATAAAAGTGGGTTGCTAATATCGAAAGATCAAAAAACTAATCCTAACTAAATTGATATAAGAAAACGAGCCCATAAAAAAGCCTAAAAGAAAATATTATTAAAAAGAAAACAAGAAACAAGATATAAAAATTCAAAAAACAACAAACAAGGTTTAAAAACATGAAAACCTATTCTAAAATGCTTTGTCGGAACAGAGATCCGGATAGAAACTTCACCAGGAAGAGCGAAATAAATATGTGAAAATAACATCAAATAAATTAATTGATAGGATGTATTACATTATAACCTAAATTGTTGGATTGAAAGAAGCATAGGAACATATATAAGGAATCTGTTGAAATTTGGCCATGTCTTCTTTTGGCAATGTCACCCATGCTTCTATTCCTTCACCATCTTTTGTGTCGATAAGAATTGCACCTTGATTAAGCTTTAAAGTAGTGGCTATCCAGATGGGTTTTTCCCACCCAAAATCAACCTCATAAAATGGAAATCTACACCAACTACTAAATCCAAAAACATCCTTCATCAAATTAGGATTTTCGGTAACATGTTTCAGAAATTCAAAATACTTACCTCCTTCATGAATCTTCCTCACATAATCATCCTTCACAATTCGAATCGACTCATGAATTTTCCCTGCCAAATTGTTGTAGTCTATCTGATTTTCGTTCTCCAAACAATTTGCCGCGTGAAAGATGTTTCCGAGTGATAGTTCTGGCAATGGAGGAATCAATCTTTTCCGAAGATTAACAGCAATTAATGCAGTGTTTACATCCGTACTCTCGATAACAGCGCCCCAAATAACTGCAGCCACTGTCTCAACCCGCGGAGGACGACCTAGGCATGCGAGACTAGATCTGTTTCCTACTTTCTCTCGTAAAGCTGCTAACTCAGAACGATCAAACAGGAAACTTTTCAACACGCTATTGCTCAATGCATCTTTCTTTGGAAACATGTTCCACGAAAAGCCTTGAGTATTCTGTGGAGGAAATATGGACGTGCAATCATAAATTATCCCCTCAGTGTTAGTAGTCACCTCACCGGAGGCAACCGCTGCCCAGGTTGTGGCGAAGGAAGCTACTGCCGAACCATCAGCAATCTGATGCCAAATGCAAATACTTATAGCCATTCCACCACAATCGAAATGATTCACCTGAACTCCCAGGATTTCCTCATCGGGGCTCATCTCTTGTGAATCGAATGGTAATAGCTTTTCAAGCTGATGAACTTGAGGATCTTGAAGAATCATTGACATTTTTTCGGTAATGTGAGATTCAGTGTATGAAGCTCCTTCATCATTACAGTCAATGGAATATTTGTTTTTTATTCGTCCTGCTAGAGGGTAGAATAGAGTTAGTGTTTCTGATAAGGATTTTTTTAGGCGATCAGATTTTTCTTTAGACGAAGTTTGAGGTGTGGAGGGGTAAAAGAAAATGATGGGAATGTAAAGAGGAGGAGCTAATTGATCTAGGAGAGAGAGTTTGTAGTTTTTAAGATGTTGAGGTGTTGAGAAAGAGGGTTTGATGTTTTCTTTGACCATGATTTGAACTTCCATTTTATGCAAATTAATTTTTTTCTATTAGTGGTGAATTCATATTTATGGATGGGATTGGAAAGTTATGCTACCATTATTATTACTCTCTATTGCAAGGAGATGGGAAAAAGACTTTGTAAAGACACATTATTTGTCAGGCAAGTTGCATTATTATGAACATGTTTTACAATATATACACTATAACGGCCGTTTATTTCAGCTATTCATGTTTGTTGTTGTTATTAACTGTTTGCTGTTGCAGATTGACAGTAGATATTAGTTATTTTTTCTACAAAAAGCAAATGTTTTTCAATTTTACCAAACAGTTTCCATCTCATATTTAGTATTGAAAGAAAAAAAAGCAGTTCCGAAAAATAGAAACAAATGGGTACTAAGTATGTGAAAGTTATCCAAAATAATTGCAGAAAGTATGAAAATAAATCATGTGATTTGTGATTTACAAAGACAATTCATGTAGTTTAAAAGTTTGCAAATATATGTATTTGTTTTTTTGCAGTTTATAAATCTAGTCATTCCTTCAAAAATGGTTGTCATGAATATTTACTTCTAAAGGGAGCGATTTAAAGCAATTAAAGAGGCTGATTTTGTAAATTATCCAAAATTCAAAGTCTAACTTTGCAAACTAACTAAATCACAAATATTGTTTGGCTGAAAAATTTACTCATATATCCTTTAACTACAAAATTAACAAACTACAAACCTTGTTTGTAAAATTTTAAACCACGTGAACTGTTTTTGTAAATTTAACAAACTATAAAGTTTATTTTATGTTTTGTAATAATTAAATTAATTGCAGTGCAACATGAAATTAATTTAATTATTTGGATTAATAATTATTTAATAATAATTCATGTAAATCTTCTTTAAATTGCTTAAAGTAAACTAGAGACCATGATTGAAGATTTATCTAAAAAAAGTGTGAGAAGATTTATCAGATGATGATGATAATAAGTTATTGATCTATATTATAATTATGTGATTAAACTTTGTATTATTTTTAAATAAGACTCGTATTTTGTCCATGCGTTGCACGGGTCAATACAATTTTGTACAGAAATTTAATATTGTACTATTTTTAATTATATATCATTTGCATATAATGATATTAATATTTTGTCACAAATTTAAACCTCATTCATTTTTAATCTGTGTAGTAATTATATTGAAAATATATATTTTACTGATTAGATTATAAAGTAAAGTAGAGTAATATATATATATATATATATATATATATATATATATATATATATATTATTTTATTAGAATAGTGGAGTGGAGTATAATGATTCGAATAACATTTCACTTCATTTAACATTTTGTTTCATGGGAGATAACATTTATAAATTCAACATCAAAGAATAGTAGAGTACTAAGTTTTGGTTTTAAATAATATAATTGTTTAATTACATTTTTTAAATTAGTTTACATAGTCTAAATGAACCTACACTGTATAAAACAATTTCTTGATATGACAACTCATTTATTTCAAATAAACGTAAAATTGTGTAACCTCCGAAGATGATTAAACAAAAACATCAAATTAAAAAACATAGATGAGAAGTAAACCAACTTCCCTTATTATACGAAGAATAAAAATGAGCAGACTAATCTAATGAATCGAGTGAAAAAAATCATATTTTTTGGAGCTTTCTCTCTCTAAAAAATCAATTTCTCTCTCCTAGACAAACAACACCCAAATGGCCTCAATTGCAGTCCATGTCAGCAATTTGGGGTTCTATTTTACAATTGGACAAGTTTGAGGGGTTATGTTTTACAACTGGACAAGTTTGAGGGGTAGGTTGTTACAATTGAAAGTTGGGGGGGGGGGGGGGGGGGGGGGGGGGAGGGGGCAGGTGCAACATTTAGACAAGTTCGAGCGGTTATTTGTGTATTAGACCTATCAAATATATACAATTTACTAAATATAATTTATTTTAAAAAAATAAACATAAAATTGTTTAACCTCTGATGATGATTAAACACAAACATTAAATAAAAAAAACATAGATGAGAAGTAAACCAACTTGCCTTATTATACGAAGAATAAAGATGAGCAGACCAATCTAATGAATCAAGTGAAAATTATGAAATAAGACTTTCCAATTTATAAGTTTGAATTAAATAGGAAGTTAAAATTTTCATAATCCTAATCATAATTGAAATTTTATTATGATAGGAGATTAAGAATTAGGAATTTTTAATTGAAATTCAATTGAGAAAGAGGAAAGTTGTAAATCTATTCAAAGTGGATTCTATAGACTATAGGATATAATTGCATTTTAGGATTAGTTTTTTTACAAATTATATTAGTATTATATATATATATATATATATATATATATATATATATATATATATAAAATAATATAATATATAATTTATATCAATATTACATTTTAATGAGTATATTTATTGGTATCCACATAGATAACTTTAATGGTAATGAATTGAGAATCTTCATGGGATGGGAATAGTTGTAACCGTCTTTAACCCATTCCTCCGAATAGCGATAATTTTTCTTCCCATCTCTAACCCTATAAAAATAGGTATTAAAGATTTTCTGACTCTAATATGGTGGGACCCAATAGATATAGGTATTATACACACTATTGACAAGCCTAAATCATGTTGGGTACAACATCGAACATTTTCGCAAACAATTTTGTATAGAATAATAAAAATAATTACACTCGGATCCCTTAGGTTGAAACTTATTTAATTTATCTTAATTATTAATAATTATAAAATCAATAGTTAACATTTAATTATTTAATAAATGAATAATTGATTTTTTTTTTCAAACAGAATTGGTTTTTAGAACTTATCAATTAACTCCCATCAATACTAAATATGAGAAATTTTGCAATCCTACTACCATAACACATTTGACCAATAAAAAAGGTGGCGGTATGCATATCTCTCATAAGAGATTATTACTACTAATGAGAAATACATATGTGAGAAATTTTACAGTACTCTGGAAGTAATGTTCCCGACCAATGAAAATCATTTTTGAATCCCACTACATGGATATGATTGGTGGAAAAAAAACTATATATACATATGTCGTGAATTCATTGGTCGGGAGTATTATTCCAGGAGTACCCTAAAATTTTCCGTTTTTGTAATAATAATTCCAATTAAATTGACATTAGCAAACAAGCCTCTCAAAAACCCGAAACAAAATATTATTAAAAAGGAAACAATAACAAACACGGTTTAAAAACGTGACGAACTATTCTAAAATGCTCTGTCAGAAGAGAGATCTCAATAAGAACTTGACCGATAAAGAGAAAAATAAATATATAAAGATAACATTACATAAATTAATTTATCGGATGAATTTCACGCTGAGAGAACATTATAAACTTTCTCTCCTAAGTTGTTGGGTTGAAAGAAGCATAGGAACATATATAAGGAATTTGTTGAAATTTAGCCATGTCTTCTTTTGACAATGTCACCCATGCTTCTATTCCTTCACCATCTTTTGTGTCGATAAGAATTGCACCTTGATTAAGCTTCAGAGTAGTGGCTACCCAAATGGGTTTTTCCCACCCAAAATCAATCTCATAAAATGGAAATCTACACCAACTACTAAATCCGAAAGCAACCTTCATCAAATTAGGGTTTTCTGCAACTTGTTTCAGAAATTCAAAATACTTACCTCCTTCATGAATCTTCCTCACATAATCATCCTTCACAATTCCAATCGACTCGTGAATCTTCCCTGCTAAATTGTTGTAGTCTACCCGATTTTCGTTCTCCAAACAATTCTCCACGTGATAGATGTTTCCGAGTGATAGTTCTGGCAATGGCGGAATCAATCTTTTCCGAAGATTAACAGCAATTAATGCAGTGTTTACATTCATAATCTCGATAATAGCGCCCCAAATAACTCCAGCAACAGTCTCAACCCGCGAAGGACGGCTTAGGCATCCGAGACTGGACCTATTTCCTACTTTCTCTCGTAAAGCTGCTAACTCAGAACGATGAAATACGAAACTTTTGATCATAGTATTACTCAATTCATCTTTCTTTGGAAACATATTCCACAAAAAGCCTTGAGCCTTCTGCGGAGGAAATATGGATGTGCAATCATAAATTATCCCCTCAATGTTAGTAGTCGCCTCCTCGCTAGAGGCAACCGCCGCCCACGTCGTGGCGAAGGAAGCTGCTGCCGAACCATCAGCAAGCTGATGCCAAATGCAAATACTTATAGCCATTCCACCGCAATCGAAATGATTCACCTGAACTCCGAGGATTTCCTCATTGGAGTTCATCTCTTGGGAATTGAATGGTAATAGCTTTTCAAGTTCCTCAACTTGAGGATCTTGAAGAATCATTGAAATTTGTCCAGCAACGTGAGCTTCGGTGTAGGAAGCTCCTTCATCGTTACAGTCAATGGAATAGTTGTTTTTTATTCGTCCTGCCAGAGGATAGTACAAAGTTAGTGTTTCTGATAAAGATTTTTTGAGGGGATCAGATTTTTCTTTAAACGAAGTTTGAGGTGTGGAGGAGTAAAAGAGAATAATGGGAATATAAAGAGGAGGAGCTAATTGATCTAGTAGAGAGAGTTTGTAGTTTTTTAGATGTTGAGGTGTTGAAGAAGAGGGTTTGATGATTTCTTTGACCATAATATGAACTTCCATTTTCAGCAAATTAATTTCTTCTAGTAGTGCTGATTTCATATTTATGGATGAGATTGGGTAGTTATCCTAACATTATTATTACTACTCCCTATGACAAAGACACGTTGTTTGTCGGACAAGTTGCATTATTATATAGTTAAACCATATGAGTTGGGATTTGTAAATGGATTTTTATCGTAAGTCCGTTTGTTTTACATACTGTTTGTTGTTGCTGTTTGCTATTTCTTGTTACAGTTTGCTGTTTCCTGTTGCTAGTTGTTGTTTGCTGTTATGGTTTGCTATTTGCTGTTGGAAAAAGCTGCTTTAAAAAAAAAAACAGAAATTCTCTACTTTTGTAAAATGCTGATTTTTAGATGTAAAAAGAAAACATGAGGTCACTAACCAAACACTTAATATTGCTTTTTAAGTGTAAAAGGCAAACCGAAATATCACTAACCAAACACCTAAAACTCTCCATTTCGAACTGAAAAGACAAACGGGAGCACGAAAAGAAGCACCCAAACACCCCCTTAATATATTTTGCTATCAAGTTATCCCACAAATATATCTAAAGTAACGATTATCGGATAATTTAGTGAATTTTATTGATGAATGACCGATCAATGCTAGTTTGATGAGTAAATTATATTAATTGTATCTGAATTTTATGTTAACTTACTTTGGTATCTAGAATTTATTTTGTCCTAAAAATATAACTTAAGTAAATGTGACAGGACAATTTAGTAGTACATTTGACCGGTTAGTGAATGATCAACGCGAGTTTGACTATTTTGAATTAAAAATTAGGATCTAGCATACACTCAATTAACATAAAATTATAATACTACACTTTATTATATATGTAGAGCTAAATAGTAGTATTGTATATTTTAATTGAGTGTATAATGAGTCTCAATTTTTTATTTAAAATGGTAAAACTCACGTTGATTGGTCAAATATACTAAATTATCGAGTTATCTTTATTTGGGGTGTATTTTTTGGACAAAATGAAAATTGGATACCAAAATATGAATTAAGGTAAATTTTAAATATTATTGGTGTAATTTACTCGTCAAACTCACATTGACGTACTAAATTATCAAATCATCATTACTTCTGGTAATTTTTGGGATAAAATAAAATCTAGATACCGACTTATGAACCAAGGTAAAGTTCAAATTGATGTAATTTACTCTTATGTATTTTTTTTGTAGGTTACAAACTTGATTATTCCGTAAAAATTATTATCGTGACTATTTACTTCAAAAGGAAACGATTTGAAATAATTAAAAATACTGAATTTATAAATTATTCAAAACTGAAAATCTAACTGTATAAATTAACTAAATCATAAATATTTTTGGTCGAAAAATTGATTTATATATTCTTTAATTATAAAGTTTAATAAACACATTCCTATTTATAAACTTTTAATTATATGATTTAACCTCCATATTATACTTTTCTTATAATTAAATTAATTCACCGCCACATGCATGCAATTGATTTAATCATTTGAATTAATAATCGTTTAATAGTAGCTCATGTATTGTCACCGAACTAACAATATTTAATAGTACCATTTAATTCTAAAGTTTGGAATAAAATGTAGATTTAGTTTATTTTTATATATTTTGAGATGAACACAACTTTATTTAATACTACGAGAAGTATCCCGAATTAGGTTGCTCTCAATAAATACAAGGGAAAAATATGAATAAAAAAATAGCATAGGAACGAGTATTTGGGGCCAATAAGTGGGTCTGCTTCGTTCGATAACCTTGAAACATATAACACCAGGAAACTGGTGTGATTACTGAGATGAGACCTCACTTCATCCAGAGCAATACCGAACTCAGTGAGACATCGACGCTTAAAATGGACACTATCTACTACTAATTTAGCATCCGATTCGAAAATTACGTTCTGATGACCAACCCTTGGATCCGTTCAAGGCTTGTTCGTAGTGCTATCGCCTCGACAACTTTGGCTACTACCATACCTGGGATGTGTGAACTCATGCCGGCTATAAATCTCCTGTTGTTGTCGCGGAGTACCGCCCCAATTCCGAGGGAGTCAGAGTCGCTGAACACGGCTGCATCCAGGTTGCATTTAAGTGCCCGCATTGCTGGTCTTTGCCATCTGTGCGCTGTATCTGCCGGAAGCGGATGGGAGGAGCTGTGTGTACGTTGTCGATAACGAGCGTGCTCCTCCATCCGGTGCTGTGCAAACCGCCTAGTCGTGCCGCTGTCCTTAGGATTGCCGATCGTGGAATGGCTGCATTTCCGTCTGGCCGTGTCATGTGTCGTGGTTGGGAAAGGCGGGCCGATCTACTTAGTTCGTTGAGTCCTGTCGTCCTGCAACTCCGAGTTTCCTGCAAAACGACAAACAATATTAGTAAGGGGTGTCGCCGATGCTTGACTAGTATAGCCAGCAACGGCAGAACCCGGTGGCTGGGCAGCAACTCGGGGATCCACTGCATCATCACCAGCAGTACCAGCAGGGCCAGAACCAGTCTCTTCATCCATCCTCACTCCCGTTCCCACCCCCTAGATAGCCAAATCATCAGTTCTGCTCAAATTGGGCTCCTCATCAGCACCATACTGAAATCTACTGCCACTACTTCTCTCCAATTTTCTAGCCCTCTAGGCCTCCTTCCATTCCTTGACATAACCAAACGCTTGATTAATGGATTCCATCGAGGGATATATTTTATGGCTCCATAAGGCATTGTTCCTTGTTTGCCATATAGCCCATAAGACAGTGAAACCTCTTCCAGCGACCTCCTCACTGGATTCTTCGCACATCTTTTTTGCCCAATCCTTAATACGTTCCCACTCCTCACCCGGGGGATCCATGGCACCTCTTGCCAGCACTCCTTCGCATATCCACAACTCAAAAACAAATGCCAACCATATTCAATATCATTCGGACACAATAAGCAATGTATCGCAATTGGTACTCTTCTGTCAGAGACCCTAGTTCTAAGGGGCAATATGCCAATTAACAGCTTCCATGCAAACATTTTGATCTTCGGTGGGATCTCTAGTTCCCATACCCTCTTCCATCCAGCTTCTTCCCCATTTACTTCCCGCATCTCCGCTTGGTATCTATAACCGGACTTAACCGTATACAATTCATCGGCCTGTAGTGCTAGATGAGCCAGTCAACTCGAGTCGCGCTAGGACTCACCATGCGGCAAACCATTCCTGCGATCTTCTCACTGAACTCATGATGTATCTTTCCACGATCTCAGATCTTTGTGCCCGGAACAAATAGGTCAGCTACCAGTCCTTCTCCACTCTCAGGGCTGTCAATCGGCCCGATTATAAGCTTGTTCGCATCCCTGATCCAAGTATCCTTGTGCTCATTAACTTTATCCGCTCTACCAATACACCATATTAGCCTACCTTCCAGTAACTCAATAGAGCTCCACACACTTCTCCAAATAAAACTGGGATTATTGCCCAATTTGGATGTAAGGAAAGTCCCTCTAGGGTAATATTTGGCTTTGAACATTCGACTTACCAAAGTGTCAGGCTCATCAACTATTTTCCATCCCTGCTTACCAAATAATGCAATGTTAAATTCGCGTAGGTCCCTGAACCCCAATCCTCCTCTACTCTTGCTTGAACACAGGCGACCCCACTCCAGCCAGTGAATTCGCCTACTACCATCCTCCTTCCTCCCCCACCAAAACGAGTTCATCATCTTTTGCAGGTCATCACATGTTGATTTAGGTAAAAGGAAGGTACTCATACAGAACGTAGGTAGTGCCTGAGCAACCGATGTCACTAGGACTTCTTTACCCGTAGTTGACAGAAAACGGGAAGTCCAACTATTGAGGCACTTTACAAGACGATCCTTCAAAAAACCAAAAATTGACCTTTTAGGCCTGCCAATTAAGGATGCTAAGCCCAGATACCTGCCCGTGTTTAGCGGGGCATGCACCTGCAAGATGTTCTGCACCTCCAGTCTTTGCTCTTCCTTCATATTTGTACTAAAGAAGATCCCAGATTTAATCAGATTTACTGTTTGCCCTGATATTGCTTCATAACCAATCAACAAATCTTTAATTTGATGACATTGCTCAAGTGTAGCTTTAAAGAACAAGAAACTATCATCAGTAAAAAATAGGTGGGTGATGCTTGGAGCCCTTGGGCAAATCTGACAACCCTCAATAATTCCATGTCGTTCAGCCCTGCAGATTAGTTGTGATAGAACTTCTGCACATAGTAGGAACAGATATGGTGAAAGTGGGTCCCCTCCCAGGCTGTATGGGTCCAATTGTATCCGAATTAACCACAAAAGAGTATGACACAGTACTGACACAGAGCATAATCCAATCAACCCATTTTGTACAAAAGCCCATTCTTTTCATAACTTCCTTCAAAAAGTGCCAGTCAACTCTATCATAGGCTTTGCTAATGTCAATCTTGAGGGCCACCTCACCCTTCAATCCTCTATTCTTCCTTTTCATATAGTGGATAACCTCAAAGGCTATTTGGACACTATTAATCAGAAACCTTCCAGGGACAAAAACAGATTGGCTTTCAGAGATAATTTTGGGGAGAATCTCTTTGAGTCTATTGGCAAGGACCTTTGACATTATTTTGTAAAGTACATTGCACAAGGAGATAGGCCTAAGGTCAGACATTCTTCTAGGATTTTCACATTTAGGTATCAAGGTGACCAAGGTATCATTTAGGTGATAAGGGAACTCACCTTTATCCAACCAATCTAAGCAAGTGCTAAAGATTTCATTTCTAATCAAGTGCTAGTAATGTTGGTAAAAGCCAGGGCTAAGTCCATCAGGACCCGGAGAATTGTCAGGATGCATTTGTTTAACAGCACGGGTGAATTCTTCAAACATAAATGGATGGGTGAGCTCATCATTCATCTCCCTATTCACAGTTACAGGAAGCACATTTACATCATCATACTGGTTTCTCGCCTCTCCCTTAAACAGATCCGTAAAGTATTACCGAACAATATCACCAATGCCCATAATATCAGTGACTTCCACCCCCAAGTCATTTTCAAGAAAAAATATCTGATTTACTTGTTTCACTGCATTCACACTAGCATGAAAAAACTTCAACTTCAAATCCCCTTTCTTCAACTAGAATACTTTAGCTCCTTGTTTCCAATAGCTTTCCTCCTGCTCAAGTAAGGTATTCAGTCTCCTCCTTGCTTGGAAACAAATTTCAACTGACTCAGGGTCCGTCAGATCTCAACACCGAATTCCAAATTCCAAATCTCCTTTCTCTTACTCAAGATAGTTTAGGAAATTTGGAATTTAAAGGAGAACCTCATCCTCTGCCCCTCATATCCACTTTTCATACTCCTTAGTCCATATCCGGGTGAGCCCCTCATACTCTTCCCTGTTGGTGCGGTATTGCTCAGCAACTGCTTCTTGCCCAGGATATGGTTTCTCAGTGTGGGGCTATAGAAGTAGATCATATAGGTGCCACAGACACTACAAAATGCATAGAATAATTAGATCAAAAATATGATGTTGTATGTTTATCAAATGAAATAGATAAATGGTTGCATTATAGCGTGGCAGTGGATAAGTGATGGGTATTAAGGATATGGGGAAGACAAATCAACCCCTGAGGAGCCACGTTAGGATGATATATCCTATTCCTGAAGCGAAACTGAGAATAAGAGGAGACATTTATTAGTGTATGTTTATATGTCATGTAGGTGATTATATCTTACTGATCTGAGTTAATATTACTCTTGCAGGACTGTTTGGGAAATCTGGAGGGTAGCTGATTTTGATTTTAAATACACCCCTTTCATATGGGGTGTATTGGGGGCCTTTCATTCTGATCGACCATGTGAAGAAGTTGCCATTGAGAGGACCTGTACGTTATCATCCAAGAAGAATCATTAGAAATGCACAGAAGAAACCAGGAAGAGTTACAGAACAACTATGGATTGATATACATACCATCGATGTCCAGAAGCCACTCTGGGTTCTCCATGTATAATTTCTCCAAGTCAGCAATTATTTCTTGTGGAGTTTCAACAAGGGAATCCATTGTTACAGCGTAAGTTTTCTGGGTTGTTGAAGGTATGGATTCTGAACGTGTATGATGCATATATTTATAGTGATATGATTGTGGTGGGTAAGTGAAAGGCCATGAAAGGGGAAGGGTCTGTAATTACTGAATTTAGGGTTGTGTGTAATATTAATGACCTGCATTGGCTTTTGCAGATACCAAAACCTTTGGGATTATAGGCCTAATTATTACTCCAAGATATGGATTGACGTTATTCAAGATATTGGTTATTTTTTTGTGTTTCAATTCAGAAATGTATGTGCACAAATGTAAACATATTATGAGTATTTGTCTCCAATAAAATTAAAACCATTGATATACAGAATTTCATGTTCATATTTTAGTATGTTTCAGTATTCAGGAAAAAACCAGAAATTCAAACGAAGAAGAGGGCAAAAAGTGACATTTTAATTTTTAAAAATGTCATCTAAACAACAATAAAAAGACATTAAAATAAACGTATTTGTCATCTGAAAAAAAAATCCTTTGACATGATTGATTAAGACCTATGCCATCTAAACAGGCTATAACGGCAGAAATTATTATACGAGTTATCATCTCAAATTCAATATGCCAATTCCCACATGTTAACCTGGCGGTTTTAATTATTAGAATGTCATGTGATGACATTAAAGGTGATGACAGTAATAAATAAGCTGCATCGTAACAAGGGTAAGCTGACAACAAGAAAATAGGCTAATGTCATGTGTGATGACGAAACATGAAAGAACCTTACCATCGTCTGAAGGTGCAATAGACGGCAGCGAGCCCCACGATAGATTTATATCTCACGGGTCGTCTGAAGAGGGTTTTGGCGTAGTGACTTTTAGAACTTAACAATTAACTCCCAACAATTAATTTCATAATTAATGGTTGAATTCTAAGCTGAAACTCAAGTCGAAAGGATTCCAATCCTAAATATGAGAAATTTTGCAATACTATGAACGTAACACATTCGATCAATAAATAAAAAAAGTAATATGAGTATGTCTTCATAGGAAATTATTAATATTAATGAGAAATAAATATGTTTTTTAATGATAAAAGTGGATTCCTAAGGTCGAAAGTTCAATAAACTAATCCCAACTAAATTGATATGAGAAAACGAGCCTTTCAAAAAGCCTGAAACAAAATATTATTAAAAAGAAAACAAAAAAGGAAAATATAAAAATTCAAAAAACAACAAACAAGGTTTAAAAACATGACAAACTATTCTAAAATGCTTTGTCGGAACAGAGATTCAGATAAGAATTCCAGTAGGAAGAGCGAAATAAATATGTGAACATAACATCAAATAAATTAATTGATAGGATATGGAGCATGGTTACTATGTATTTGTTGGTTGTATCTATGCCCAGGAATGTTGGAACATAGTGGGTATTAACAGAGATATACTCTAGGCTGATTACTTAACCGATGGTGTTTTGCAGGTTTTTTCATCTTTGGAGCAGGAGACTGCTTGTATGGTGACTATGACGTTGTGGACAATCTGGAACCAAAGGAACCAAGTTGTCGGGGAGGGCAAACTTCAGCTACCGATTCAGACCACTACCTCTGTAGCCCGGTACCTATCCAAATGGCGTTCATCGAAAGCAACGACAATGACTCGTTATGAGGCTGCGTCACCATCGAACGGGCCCTAGGGAGCTTCTGGTATGGGAACTGATACATGGGATACCGCGGTGTCGTTCGCTACTTTGGCGGGATCTGATACATGGGAGGCCGACAACCAACTGTTGGGGTTTAGTGTCCTATAGACAATTGTTCTAGGATACAAACTTAATGTAAATGAAGTGTTCTTTATATCATTTGTTTTAATGAGATATATGTTTTATAACTATATAAAGGCAATCCCTTTTAAGCACTAAATAAAGTCTAATAAAAAAAGAAATCTGTGAGTTTGTTTAAAGTGATTATAAAGTGTTCATACACGCATGAAGTGAGACAAAACTTTATAATAAACTAATAAACTTAAAACCACCCCAAGTCAAGCAATATGTTTGGGATTGACATATCGCGGTTGAGACTTGCATGTAACAATGTCTTCTGTCCGACAGAAAGCTGATCTCACAAGCTTCATATATATAGATATCTGGACAGTTACATGGATCCGATGAAAAGTAGTTCATTAGGATTGGGGGCCCGAATTGAGATAACAGGATGGGTAGATTCATCCTTGTCACCTGTTCATCTCATTGGTATTAATAGGTATAAATAATCCTCAGACTCAAAGGAATGTTAATTGGTCATTCTGGATTACTGAATGTGACGCTTTGATACTGTTGTAACACGGTCCTTAACAGAGATGACTCTGGGATGTGAACAATAGAGGTTGGGTATCACAGGAAGTGATTGCGGGATCGTTATACATTGGATTGAGCATTTATCACTCCCGATAAATGGGAGATATGTCCATAGATCACTTGTGGAAGTCTTGACTCTAAATCCTTGCAAGGTGATAGCTTAAGATTGAAATGAGATTTCTCTTAACCTATCTAATTGGAGTTGACTCGGCCAGAACAAGTAAAACGAACGTCTCGCTATATGTGACTTGACATTACCCATAGTCATAAGATTCAGTTCAAGGCCGTAGTTGATAAAGGATCGAATTATACCGTAACTAATACGGAAAGGTCAACGACAGAATCAACTTGTCTTCTTATAGCTCTAGGGGAATGATTACGGACTTGCTAATCACATACTTTGTACATCATTCCGTTATGCAAAGATTAAATATAATTCTTTGAAAATTAATTTAATAAGTTGCATACGGCTATTAGCAATAAGAACCTAATGGGTCACACATAAGACTTGGAACCCAAAAGAGAGAAAGATGCTAATTAATTGACGGAAGCCCAATTGAGCCCAATAAGGCCCAATCACTCAAGGGGGGCGATTTATGTATGTAGATACATAAATAATTAGTTTGATTTTATTAATCCTAATTAGATTAGGATTATGAATTAAATTAATTAAAGGATAAATAAGTTAGGAGTTTTAATTAGATTATATTACTCCTATTATTATCCAATAAGGTTATTGTTATTATCTTTTATATTTAGATATATTAATAGATAATATTTAAGAATTCTATTCCGAATTGAATTCTTATTCAATAAACCTAATTCTATCTAACTAAGGATTAGATACAAGAAAGATTATAAATACCCCCTATGTAGATTTTCGAAATCTAGCCCTAGTATTCAAGAGAGAGAATTTCGAATTCCAACCCGAGGAAGAGAGAGAATTTCGACCCCTAGCTCGAGGACGATATTTTCCACCGATTCCTTCCGTTCAATTGATTTTCATCTCTTTCTCTTTATCATTGATCTTGTGTTGATTAATTAGAGACAATCTACTCTGGTTGTTAATAAACGGTTGATTATAACTTGATCTTCTGTTGTTTTGTTTTGTGCTCGGGAACTCGAAGTAAGAGTTGTGGGCACTTCGTTTGTAACAGTAGATAGAACATCTAAAAGGTATTTCTTCTTATCCCTCTTTGTATGAAATAACGGTTAACGGATCTTGGGGTTAATGGAAATAGGTTAAAAATTTTATATTTCCGCTGCTATACGTTAGTCTATTTTCCTTCAGTGGTATCAGAGCCTGCGTTAAATCTGTTATTTCATATATGAAAATTTAGAAGTTTTTCAATCAGATTGAATAAATATTTATAGTTAGGTTAATTAACAAAACTGTTTTGATTAATTAGTTATAAAAGATAAATAAGTTTTAATTAATTGTTAATTAAAATAAGTTATGCACATGTTCCTAATAATTTTGGTTGATAATCATTGTAACAAAATCTATTAGTTTTATGGTTAGATTGATAAAATCAGTTTTATTTATTCTAAAAGATAAAACGGAAAATCTATGATAGTTTTTCCTATTTTCTGAAAGTCGTTTTAAAATCGTTATATATATATATATATATATATGTTTTATATTTATATATAAAAAAAAATACAGCAGTTTGGGTCGCGCCTTACAGCGTGACCCGACTGCTATTGCGCGGTTGCTGTCGCGCGGCAGCAACCGCGCGCGGCGCCTGGCCGCCGCTGCCGCAAGGCAGCGGCGGGTCAGACGCCTAGGGCTACTGCCAAACGGCAGCAGCCCAACCTCGGGCCCGATCCGAGACCCACTTAATTTTAAATCGTTTAAAATTAGTTATATATATATATGTATATGTTTCAGAAATTAATAGTTTTCTGTTTTGATTATCGAATGAAAATTTATTTAAAAGTTTGTTTTACCTATTTGTAAATCAAAAGGTTTTAAATGAATTCAAATCAAAATAATTGGGACGTGCATAATTACAGTTTTGTATAGTTATATTAATCTAAAAGTTTAATATAAAAGGATACGGAACTGTTAGAAGTAAAATTTGATGAAAGTTAATTTGATGAGTTAATGTGATTAACCTAAATATTACATAAAATACTTATGTAATCAACCAATTAAATTTATTTAATTGAGTCTATGCATGTTTGGAGTTATGGACATATTTGGACCCTCTTTTAGTCTTTTGGTATTTTTGAAATAAGGCCTGCGAGTCCTGCCTATCTACTATCTATTGTAATTTCTCCTCTCATCTAATTCCCTTCAATTCAATTGAAGTTTCCTTTAGTAGAATAGAAATTAATATGTAATTTCAAGGCGCCATGGAGAAGACGGAGGACCTAAAGAGAAATATGTAATAGTTAGTATTTCCCTAGGTTTGGCCTTTTATTCCGTCTCTGGCTCGACGGAATAATTTAGATAATATGTCCATAACGCCAATGTATGTGTCTGATGTATGCTAAAGCAAATCAAGACTAAATTAGATTATGAGACCTAAAATAAAATCCCTCATTAAAAAGTTAAGTAAATAAACAAGTTATTAAAATCGGTTGCCCCTCCCTAATATTATAATTCAGCCGGCAGTACTGTGGGCCTTTGGGTTGTTGAGCAAACTCAAGCTCGGGGTCTTACGGTAACACCTGAATTATCGAAAATCACTTTTCATGAATATGGGGTAATACTTAAATTAGATTATGATAATTGGATGAGCAAACTCATGTTGTCATAAACTAATGGCCAATATGGTTGGGATTAATGTGAATAGCATATTAGTTACTAATGTGGTTAGTAACCCAATAACCTAGGAATCACATTAAAGATGTGATTGATTACATGAATCTACCTAACAAATGAGACTAGCTTGTTGAGAAAACTCAAGGCGAAATCTCAGGAGTTAGGATCTTAGCTCACTAAAGGATTTGTGAAATTCTTCGAATTAATATGGAGGGCTATTAATTTGGCAAAATAGTGGGAGCAATCTAAAATAAACTAAAAGGCCTATAATTTTAGATTGATATACTTTAAAGAAAATGAATAACGTACGTCTACTCTTTCTCACTCTCAAGTTTTAAATTAAAACACTCCTAAAATCATGACTAACACCAATCTGCAAAATATACTTACCGATAACAAGTTGAACAGTTCAAACTTCACCGACTGGTATTGCAACCTCAAAATCGTTTTGAAGTTCGATAAGATAGGGTATGTACTTGATACATCGATACCCCCTGTCCCAGCTGATGATGCTCTCATCGAAGAAATTGATGCTTACCAGAAGCACAAAGCTGATGATGATCATGCGGGATGCATCATACTTGCATCGATGACACCGGAATTACAAAGGCAACATGAGGAAATGGATGCATATTCCATCATCATGCACCTTAAGGAACTGTTTGGGAAACAGACTAGGTGCAAACGCTACGAGATATCCAAGTTACTATATCATAGCAGGATGCAAGAGGGCACATCCGTGATGACACATTGTGTCAAGATGATTGGCTATATTACCAAACTTTCTAGTATTCGATTCGCGATGGATAACGAACTAAGCATAGACTTAATTCTTCAATCCCTCCCAGAGAGTTATTCACAGTTCATCATGAACTATCAGATGAATGACTTGCAAACCTCTCTTGAAGAGCTTGCAAATATGCTCAAGTCAGTTGAGCCCAATATGAAAAAGGACAATGCAATATCAGCTCTTGTCATAGAGGGATCAAAGAAAAGGAAGGGGAATTTTCCTAATCCTAAATATCCCAAGAAAGGCAAGGGAGCCATGCCCGCTAGAGCTAAGGGAAAGGAAGTGAAGAAGCCCAAAGGAGAGTGCCACTTCTGTGGTGAAGACGGGCATTGGAAAAGAAACTGTTGGTGTACCTAGCCTTCCTCAAAAGGGGAAGAAGCCGGGACTTCAATATCTGATATGTTTTATATTGAAATTTCACAGTCTGAATCTTTTGGTACTTGATACCGGATGCAGCCTAAGGATATTCCAGGAATATCGAGAAGCATTATTTCTATTAGCCGTCTTGTTGACGACGACTTTCATATTTCAATAAAAGACAAACATTGCGATTTCTATAGAGATGGGATTTTCTATTTTTCAGGAATATCACAAAATGGGATTTATGTGCTAGATGACAAAATTTCTGTTTTCGCAATTGATACCAAAAGACATAAGCTAGATAATTCAACTTACTTGTGGCATTGTCGTTTAGGCCATATAAACAAAAGACGCGTGCTTAAGCTACATCAAGATGGGCTTATAAATTCAATTGATCCTGAATCATTGGAAACATGCGAATCATGTTTAAAAGGTAAAATGACAAAGACACCCTTTAGCAATAAAGGTGAGCGTGTATCAGACACTCTAGGACTCATTCATTCAGATGTATGCGGTCCTATGTCAGTCCAAGCAAGAGGAGGATTCAGATACTTCATAAGCTTCATAGACAACCATACCCGATATGGTTATATCTACTTAATGAAGCACAAGTCCGAAGCTTTTGAGAAATTCAAATGCTTCAAGAATGAAGTAGAAAATCAATTAGGAAAGAAAATAAAGACACTTCGATCCGATCGAGGTGGCGAATATCTTTCTGATGATTTTCTGAATTATCTAATTGAATGTGGGATATGCTCACAATGGACACCTCCCTATACACCACAACACAATGGTGTATCCGAGAGGAGGAACTGTACCCTACTAGATATGGTACGATCCATGATGAGCATAGCATTACTTCCAAAGAAATTCTGGGGCTATGCCTTAGAAACCGCCCTCTTCACCCTAAATCGAGTACCAACTAAATCCGCTAGTTCCACACCATATGAATTGTTCGTTGGTAGGAAACCCGTGTTCTCATTCATGAGAGTATGGGGTTGTTCAGCATTTGTCAAACGCATTGCGTCCGACAAACTAGATTCTAAATCTGATAAATGTTTCTTCATTGGATACCCTAAGGAAACTATGGGATACTACTTCTATCATCCAGATGATCAGAAAGTAATAGTATCCAAGCACGCAACCTTCTTAGAGAAAGAGTTTCTCGAAGACACAGAAAAGGGAAGCATGATTGAACTTGATGAAGTTCAAGAACAAGAAACACCAACTGAAACAACAGAAGCGGTTGAGGAACCCGATGCAGTCCCATTAGATGAGACTCAAGTACCACCCCTTCGTAGATCACAAAGAGTTCGTGAACTCCCTATTAGATATGGTTTTCTAGTGGGAGATGATAATGAGGTTCCCGTGTTAGACGACGAACCCGAAAACTATGAAGAGGCTCTTAACAGTCTAGATTCTAAAGCATGGCTTGAAGCCATGGATTCTGAAATGGATTCCATATATACCAACCAAGTGTGAACTTTGGTTGATCCACCCGAAGGGATAAAACCCATTGGGTGCAGGTGGATCTTCGAAAGGAAGACAGACATGGATGGAAAGGTTAGCACCTACAAAGCTAGGTTAGTAGCGAAAGGATATCGACAGAAGCAAGGAATTGATTATGACAAAACTTTATCTCCTGTGGCTATGTCCAAATCAATCAGAATAATGCTTGCTATTGCCGCTCACTACGATTACGAGATTTGGCAAATGGATGTGAAAACAGCTTTCCTAAACGGAAACCTGCTTGAGGATGTATACATGATGCAACCTGAAGGTTTCATATCAAAGGATGCAAACAAGGTTTGCAAACTTTAGAGATCCATTTATGGACTCAAGCAAGCATCTAGAAGCTGGAACAAGCGTTTTGACGAAACCATAAAACAATTTGGTTTCGAACAAAATTGCGAAGAAGCTTGCATTTACAAGAAAGCAAGTGGGAGCTCTATAGCATTTCTGATATTATATGTGGACGATATATTATTAATAGGAAATGACGTAGCTTTACTACAGTCGGTAAAAGTTTGGTTATCTGGTAACTTCTCAATGAAAGACCTCGGTGAAGCAGCTTATATACTTGGTATAAAGATCTACAGAGATAGATCACGAAGACTGCTTGGTCTTTCACAAGCTACATACATAGAAAAGGTGCTAAAGCGGTTTAACATGCTTGAATCGAAACGAGGTAACTTACCCATGCTACATGGAGTAAAGTTAAACAATCATCAATGTCCTAAAGCCGATGATGATAAGAAGCGCATGGCTGTAGTCCCGTACGCCAGCGCAATTGGTTCGATTATGTATGCTATGCTATGCACTAGACCTGACATAGCGTTCGCGTTAAGTATAACGAGTCGTTACCAAGGAAATCCGGGAGACAAGCACTGGATTGCCGTCAAAAACATTCTTAAGTACTTGAGAAGAACTAAAGATATGTTCATAGTGTACGGAGAAGGGGATCTGAAAATAGAAGGATTTTCAGATGCAAGTCATCTCACAGATGAGAATGATTTTAAATCCCAATCAGGATACCTGTTTATCTTGAATGGGGGCGCGGTCAGCTGGAAGAGTTCCAAGCAAGGAAGCGTAGCTTTCTCTATGATCGAGTCAGAGTATATCGCTGCTGCGGAAGCAGCAAAGGAAGCAGTTTGGATTAGAAAGTTCATTACTGAACTTGGTGTGGTGCCTGACATTGTAAATCCCATTACACTGTAATGGAGCCATTGCACAAGCAAAGGAACCACGGTCTCATAATGCATCCAAGCATTACCTAAAGCGACACCACATTATAAGAGAAATTGTGGCAAGAGGAGATGTGAGAATAGAAATAGTACCTACAGAGGACAACATTGCAGATCCGTTGACAAAGCCCTTAACCTAGAAAGCACATGATCGTCATCTAACTTCTACTGGGATAAGTTATAGAAACAATTGGCTTTAGTCCAAGTGGGAGTATGTTGGGGTTTAGTGTCCTATAGACAATTGTTCTAGGATAAAAACTTAATGTAAATGAAGTGTTCTTTATATCATTTATTTTAATGAGATATATGTTTTATAACTATATAAAGGCAATCCCTTTTAAGCACTAAATAAAGTCTAATAAAAAAGGAAATCCGTGAGTTTGTTTAAAGTGATTATAAAGTGTTCATGCAAGCATGAAGTGAGACGAAACTTTATAATAAACTAATAAACTTAAAACCACCCCAAGTCAAGCAATATGTTTGGGATTGACATATCGCGGTTGAGACTTGCATGTAACAATGTCTTCTATCCGACAGAAAGCTGATCTCACAAGCTTCATATATATAGATATCTAGACAGTTATATGGATCCGATGAAAAGTAGTTCATTAGGATTGGGGACCCGACTTGAGATAACAGGATGGGTAGATTCATCCTTGTCACATGTTCATCTCATTGGTATTAATATGTATAAATAATCCTCAGACTCAAAGGAATGTTAATTGGTCATTCTGGATTACTGAATGTGACGCTTTGATCCTGTTGTAACACGATCCTTAACAGAGATGACTCTGGGGTTTAACACCAGAGGTTGGGTATCACAGGAAGTGATTGTGGGATCGTTATACATTGGATTGAGCATTTAGCACTCCCGATAAATGGGAGATATGCCCATGGATCGCTTGTGGAAGTCTTGACTCTAAATCCTTGCAAGGTGATAACTTAAGATTGAAATGAGATTTCTCTTAACCTATCTAATTGGAGTTGACTCGGCCAGAACAAGTAAAACGAACGTCTCGCTATATGTGACTTGACATTACCCATAGTCATAAGATTCAGTTCAAGAACGTAGTTGATAAAGGATCGAATTATACCGTAACTAATACGGAAAGATCAACGACAGAATCCACCTGTCTTCTTATAATTCTAGGGGAATGATTACGGACTTGCTAATCACATACTTTGTACATCATTCCGTTATGCAAAGATTAAATATAATTCTTTGAAAATTAATTTAATAAGTTGCATACGGCTAGTAGCAATAAGAACCTAATGGGTCACACATAAGACTTGGAACCCAAAAGAGAGACAGATGCTAATTAATTGACGGAAGCCCAATTGAGCCCAATAAGGCCCAATCACTCAAGGGGGGCGATTTATGTATGTAGATACATAAATAATTAGTTTGATTTTATTAATCCTAATTAGATTAGGATTATGAATTAAATTAATTAAAGGATAAATAAGTTAGGAGTTTTAATTATGATAACTTGCTGGATCCGCTTTGATATTCTTTGCCGGAGTTACCTGCAAAACAAAACCAGAGACAGGATCTCCGGGAAAACTCTCCGACAATCAAGTCAGTTTTTGTAAGAATGAGTCTATAATTTAGCAATAGCTTTGTGGGAAAAAATATGAACGTACCTCCCCCCTTATTCTTAAGGCCTTTTATAGGTGTTTTTTGGGTAGCCGCCGAGGGCGGTTACTCCTTAGTGGGCCACGTTCTGAGGGCGGTTACCCATTTTTAGGCCATGTCCCTTTCGTGGCTTTCATGGCAACGAACGTGATTCTGAGTGGGAGTCTTGACGCTCCGTTTAGGAATTCGGGGCGGTTTACTCGCTGTGCCCGCTTCCTTCATTCGGGTCCCGTCCAATCTTAGCCCATGGGGCTTTAATATGGGCTGGGCTTGCGAAATGAATATAACCCGTTTTGGGCTTCGCGGGTTATCACATGCCTCCCCCTTGGTCTAGCAAGAGCCCTTTTAGGGTCTTTTTATAGGGGACGCTTCGTCTTTGTCCGATTATTTTCAAAGTTTTGAATTTGTGCATTTCCCCTCTTTCGTTTTCTCCGGCATCGACCTTTTAATTTCGTTACTTCTTTTCCGGTGTTGACCTCTTAATCCCGTCACTTCACTGTGTTGTCTTTTTCATGTAAGTTTTTCTTTTCACATTTGTTCCTTGTTCGGCTTTTTGCTTCTTTTTTCCTTTTATCGATCATGTCAGACCTCGACTTCGCGCCGTTTGACGATGATTATGTCCGCGAGGTCTCTAACGAGGTCGAAGAGATGGTTGAGGAAGCTTCAACCAGCTCTCCTGGGTGTAATTCTCATCCCGCCGACTTCCTTCATCTGGCGAATACAACCGACGAGGGTTTAGGTTTTGACCCCAAAAATTTGATTCCGCCACCTGTCCTAACCCCTCGTTTGTTACCAAAGAAGGACAGGTCGGGAAGTCTGGTTTGTCAAGAGACAATCGATGATTTGCGGGAGCATTATCCCTGGCTCCGAGGTCTCGAGACTATCATTCCTGGGGAGGATAGGGGACCGGGCGATTACCCAAAGGGGTACTTCACTATTTTCGTGGCCCAGATTATCTGCGGCTTCACTTATCCGCTGGCGGATGAGATTGCTTCCGTCTTAGGCGGTTACGGAATCGCGCTCGGGCAATTGCATCCTAACGGCTGGGCCGATTTGACTCTGGACAAATTCTTGGCGGATTGTTTGGAGGTTCCCTTTTCGCTCAAAATCTTCTCCAAGCTCCACCATTTCAAAAGCTCGGCGGGGTATTTCACTTTCATCCGCCAGAGCGGATACTATGGTTTTGACGAGAAGCTGAACAAGATCCGCGAGTGGGATCGATCTTACTTTTTTATCAAGTTTAATGAGGAAAACCTGAACTTCCTTCGTTGCTGGAGCCGACCCAACGTAAAGAGTTTGAACTTCGGGTATCCCAGCAAGGAAGAATCCGCCGTTATCAAGTTCCTGAAGAGCACTCCTCCTTTTGTATGGACATACGATCAGGCTTTTCATATGCTAAGGAGCCGAGTAGCGATTGCGTACCGCGAGGGGGATCGCGTTGTCTATATTCCTTACCGCGTTTTTGTGCAAGGTACTTTTTATTTCCGAGTTGATGGTTTCTTTTAACCCTTTGCAGGGGTGATCCTTTATCTCAAATCGCTGCAGATCGGGAGGCTAAAGCCCTGGCGAGAAGAAAGAAGCGGATGACGGAAACCGCTTCCGTTATAGGGGCGGATCCTTCTGGAGGGTCGATTCCTTCTATTGGGGCGGCTTCCCCGGTTAGGGCTTCCGCTTCACAAGGTCCCGCTTCTGCCTCCGAGGATCTTCCTTTAACCAGGAAGCGGAAGATAAGTGCGGATACAGAGTCTTCTCGTTCTAAAAAGAAGAACACTTCTGTGTCCCTTACTGTTGGCGGCGCACCTGTATCCGCCTCGTCTAAAGGAAAGAGCAGTACCCCCATTCATGAGGTATCTTGATCTACTCCCTCTCGTATTGCTACTTTTTCCTCATGAGCTATCTTCCGTTCTCTTGATATTTTTCTTTATGCTTTTGCAGCCAATCCCCGATATTAGCGGATGGTGGACTAGGACTTTCGGCCTGGCCGTGAACTTGTCTTGCAAGGATATTGTATCTTCCATATGCAATGTCCTCGGGCGACTTCCCTCTGCCTCCCGTGTGCGCGAGCAAGTACCGCTCCCTACTGCTGTGGAAGGGATCGAGAAGCGTTCTGTAGAGGTATATTATTGCTTTGTCCTTCGCTTTCAAATATCTTGTGTTCATTGTAACCGCATATTTCTATTCGCCCATTTTTATTTGTGAGACGTGTTATATGTAGATCATCAATTTCGCTGAGGGCATTCTCCGAAGGGATGCAGAGCGAGCCAAGGAGTTGGAAAGTCTTGGTACGGAATTGGCGACTCAGAAGTCGCTTTATGATGATGTCCAAGGGAAGGTGAAGGTCCTAGAGGGCACCTGTCAGAAGGCCGTGGGCGAGAAGGAGGAGGCCCTTAAATCCCTTCAGGCCAAGTCCGATGAACTGCAAAAAGCCCTCGACGACCTAGCTGCTTTCAAGGAGGCCCAAAAGAAGAGGGTTGAGGAGATTCTGGCTGAAGATGGCGCCCGCATCTACTGGTATGGGGAGCGGATTCATGCGGCTTATGAGCACGGGCATCAGGGTCTAGTACTTAACCGCCCCAAAGTTCCCATCCCTGAAAAGGATTTAACTGGGGAGTGGGATAAGCTGGAAGCCGAGGATGCTGATATGGATGAGGTACTCTTCTTAGATTGGAAGAGTCTTCAGGATCCTCCGATTAGCTGCGAGATCCCTATTCAGCCCGCGGAAGGAGAGGCACCCCAAGCCGTTTCTCAACCTGTGCAAGAGGTACCTCTCACCGAAGAGGTTACTGAAGCGGTTACCGATTCAAGGGTTGAGGATTCGCTTGAAGTAGATCCTCCTACCGGAGGAGATGAGGGAGTCGCCGCAGTCCAGGAGGGCATTAGGGGCGAAGGAGAGGAAGCTGTAGCATAGCTTAACTTATATTTGGACTTTTGTATGCAAAAACCATGTAACAAACCGCTCTGATATATATATTTTCTTTCGGTTGTTGCTTTTCATATGTGTGTGATTGTCACTTTTTTGCCCTTTATATGTGCCCTTTGTCCTTTTGCCGACTCCATATTTGTGTTTCTTCATAGCTAGGGTGGCCAGACCCTTTTTGCAATTTTGAGTACTCGTTTATTCGCTTAATTTTATGCCTTAACTTATAATTCTTCTTTCGAAAATAATCATAAGTTTTGATCATAAGGTTTTGCGAGTGATGCGTAATCATGCATCCGCCTTTCTTTAACAGGCAACACATTTATGTGTTTTTGATTTTAACCCTAAGGTTTTTTTGCGAGTGATACGTAACCAAGCATCCGCCTTTCTTTAACAGGCAACACATTTATGTGTTTTTGATTTTAACCCTAAGGTTTTTTGCGAGTGATGCGTAATCATGCATCCGCCTTTCTTTAAGAGGCAACACATTTATGTGTTTTTGTAAAGAATCCGCATTTTGTTGTAACATACTGAGTGAATGTAATAACTTTTATTGATGACGAGAAAAAGTTTATTACATATGTACACCAATTGTGCGGGATCGAAGCCTCATTAAAACCTTTTATCAGAAAACCCAGTGGGAAAAACTCATAAAAGGAAAAAAAGTACTCGTCATTTCCTCGAACTACTCGGCCTTTCTATATAGGCGTAGATTCTCTAGATTCCAGGTGCGCGGGAGCTTCTTTCCACTCATTTCTTCTATTTCGAAAGTGGCCGGTCCCATCTTCTTGGATACTTTGTATGGCCCGATCCAGTTGACGCCTAGCTTGCCTTTGCCATCTCTAGACTGTATTTTATCTGCTTTTTTCAAGACTAAGTCATTTTCGTTGATCATTACTTTTCGCACTCTTCTATCATGGTATTTCTTGATTCTATTGCGGTACATTGCCATTCGCATGTAAGCTTTTTCTCTTCGTTCCTCCACAGAATCCAAAGCATCTCTGATGTTGATAGGATTTTGTGTGTCGCAATAATAAATTGTCCGATCTGTGGGCGACTTGATTTCAATAGGTAGGACTGCTTCGGCTCCATAAACTAGCGAGAAAGGTGTTTCGCCTGTTGCTGCCTTTACAGAGGTTCTGTATGCCCACAACATATGGGGTATCTCATCCGCCCAACCTGTTTTTTTTTCACCTAGCCGCTTCTTGATGCCTTGAACCATGGCCCTGTTGGTAACTTCCGTCATACCATTTGATTGGGGATGGTTTACAGAAGAAAAATGATTCTTGATTCCCATGCTTTCGAACTTGGCACAGTTGAACTGGGTGCCATTGTCGGTTATAAGCTTCTGCGGGATCCCAAATCGCATGATAATGTTCTCTCGTAAGAACTCGATCATTCGCTCAGGTGTTTGTGCGGTTACTGCCTCCGCTTCTACCCATTTGCTGAAGTGGTCCACTGCGACTATCAAATACTTCCTTTTCTTTGTTGTTTCTGGGAATGGACCCACTATATCAATTCCCCATGTTGCGAATGGCCACGCCGTCATTATAGTGATTTGTTCAGCTCCGGGAACATGCTTTTCATTCGCATGGATTTGACAGTTGTGACATTCCGCAACCATCTTCTGGGAATCTTCCACCACCTTGAGCCAGTAGTATCCCATCAGTTTGACCTTTCTTGCCAATGCCGCCGAAGCTTCGTGCGCGCCATAAATTCCTTCGTGTAGTTCTCGCAGCACATAGTCTCCTTCATTGCGACTAACGCATTTCAACCATGGACATGTGTACGATTTCCGATACAAAGTTCCATCCCGCATTGAATATCGTGCCGACTGCCCAATTATTTTTCTGGCTAAGCTCTTATCAACCGGCAAAACTCCCTGCTCCAGAT
This sequence comes from Euphorbia lathyris, assembly GCF_963576675.1. NCBI lineage: Eukaryota > Viridiplantae > Streptophyta > Magnoliopsida > Malpighiales > Euphorbiaceae > Euphorbia > Euphorbia lathyris. The sequence continues at coordinate 16,252,920 of NC_088910.1, read as the reverse complement.
ATTGAGGGATTGGCATCCGCCAATCTTCATCGTCTTCCAGTTCCTCGATGATCATAATCTGATCAACCTCGAATGCTGGTGCCGATTTTATTTCCAAGCTGCATGCTTTTTGACTCCATGGTTCTCTACTTGCCGCTGCTTTTGCCAATTCGTCAGCTTTTGCATTTTGGCCTCGTGGAACATGCACCATCTCCCAAACGACTCCCTTGTGCGTTAACTCTTGTGTCAATCTGCCGACTACCTAATGGTATTTTACTAGCTCCTCCTGTTTCACCAGATAATTTTTTGTGATCTGGTTTATCATGAGTTTGGAATCGCTGTAGATTACCACTCTTTCTGGGGTGAGTTCATTGAGCAACTTCAATCCGCATATCATTGCTTCATACTCTGCGGCATTATTGGTAGTTTTGAAAGTTAATTTTGCTGCATAGCACAGGCGAATAACCTCCGGGCCCTTGATGACGACTCCCAGCCCAACTCCATCTGTAGATAATGCCCCATCTGTGTACATGCTCCACTCTTCTTTTTGTGCCTTCGGACATTCATCGTCATCCCAGGTGAATTCGTTCACGAAATCGGCGAGTACTTGGCTCTTTAGCGCTGGTCTCCCTTCGTAGCGAATATCGAATTCTCCCAGGCGAATTGACCATTCCATCAACCGGCCGGATGCGTCAGGTTTCTGTAATACCTTTCGCATTGGGATGCCAGTTCTCATAATGATAGTATGCGCCTGAAAGTATGGTTTCAATCTAGCCGCCGTGGTTATCACTGCGAGGGCCATTTTGTCCAACTTCGAATACCGGAGTTCTACGTCCTTCAAGACTTTGCTCACGTAGTATACTGGATATTGTTGCCCTTCTTCTTCTCGCACCATCACAGTGCATATCGCCATGCTGGTGACGGATACATAAAGAAACAAATCTTCTCCGTCTTTCGGCCTGCTCATTAAGGGCGGATAACATAGTAATCGCTTTATCCCCTCAAATGCTTCTTGACAATCCGGCGTCCATTCAAAGGACTTGGATTTTTTGATGGCATTGTAGAAAGGTAGACATCGCCTAGCTGAGCATGATATGAATCGCCCTAATGCCACCAACCGCCCGTTCAGTCTCTGTACTTCCCTTATGTTCCTTGGCGTCTTCATCTCCATTACTGCTTTAACCTTCTCGGGATTCGCCTCAACCCCTTTGCCGCTAACAATGAAACCCAGGAACTTTCCCGCTCTTGCTCCGAATGTGCATTTCTTTGGGTTCAATTTGAGGCCATATTTGATCAACACTTCTAGGATTTCTTTGATATCCCGCGGGTGGTCTTGCATTTTCTTGCTTTTGATGATCATGTCATCAACATAGATCGAGAAGTTCTCACCGGATTTGTCTGAAAATATCTTGTTCATCATCCTCTGGTATGTTGCTCCCGCGTTTTTCAATCCAAAGGGCATCACCTTGAAGCAATAAGTCGCCTGGTGAGTTATGAATGATGTTTTGATTCCATCCGCCTTCTCCATGGGTATATGATGGTAACTGGATTTCACGTCGGTGAATGATAAAGCTTCATATCCTGCAGTTCCATCTACCAATATATCAATGTTAGGAAGTGGATACATATCTTTCGGACATGCCTTGTTCAAGTCTTTGAAGTCGACGCACATTCTATACGTTCCATTCGGCTTTTTGACTAGCACCACATTGGCTAGCCATTCCGGATAGGTGACTTCTCGAATTGCATCCGACCTTAGCAAGTCCGCCACTGCTTTTTCAATCGCCTTTTTCCGCTCAGGAGCATGTCCCCTCTTCTTTTGCCGCACTGGGGTTGCCCCTTTGTCTACATTCAACCGATGGGTTGCTACGTCTAGGCTTATTCCTTTTAGCACTTCATTTGGGGCGGCAAATTCCGACTCACATTGGATCAATACCTCGGTAATGGCTTTCTTTGTTTCTTCTGAGAGTCCAGCCGCTATTCGCACGTTCTTGTCATTCGAGATGGCTAATAGTTCCGTTTCTCCTAATGCTTCCGCCGGCAGCTTCTCTTCGATTTTATCCTCCTCTTCCGGTTTTGGTTCAAGTGATAATGTATAGGCCTGTTGAGATACAAGTTGATCACCTTCAACTATGACTCGCCCTTGGTGTGTTGGCAAATGTAACGTTAAATGCTTCATTGAGATGAGCGACTCCGTCTCCGACAGGAATGACCGTCCCAGAATTATGTTGTAGGCCAGTGGGAGATCAACAATTGCGAATTCTAAATCACCTCGCCATTTTAGATTCTTATCGCCCATTTCTGCCTCCAACACCACCTGCCCACTTGTTTGGGAGGATTGACCCCCAAAACCAGTTACATCCATGAAGGTGTGTTCCACCCACTCATCGTTGATCCCCAACTTGTTGAATGCTGTCCGGGTAATGACGTTGCAAGAACTGCCTGTGTCGATAAGGACCCGCTTGACGTCCCATCCTTCAACGGCCATCGTGATCACCAGGGCATCCGCATGTGGCTCCGTGATTCTCGCAAATGAGTAATTGAGGGCATCCCCCCTATGTGTGTTGCTCTTTCACCGTTCACGACGAGTTCTTTTTGTTGGAGGCTCGTAGATTCCGCCTGCTATCACGTTTATCACCCCTTTCTTCTGCTTCTTTTCTGGCCGTGTTTCTCCCTCATGCGGGAGCGTTGTTTTCTCATCAGCTGTTTCTTTTCTTACAAATTGACTCAGCTTGCCTCTTTCGATCAGCTTTTCAATCTCCTTCTTCAATTCATAGCAATCGTTCGTGTCGTGGCCGTTCAGTCTGTGGAACCTGCAATATTTGTTAGGATGTCGCCCCAAATTGGTTCGATCTTTTACCTCGGGGAACCGCACATCCTTCTTCAGGGGGCTCTTTTCGATCCAAAGTAACACCTCCTGGCGAGTCGTGTTTAATGGTGTCTGATATCCGCCACTTTGAAAGGGGCGATCGCCTCTTCGAACAAAATTACTTTTGGACTGGGTCTGGCGCCGATTGTCCGAAGTGGATCTAGCGGCATCTCTTTCTCGCCGGGTTTGAGCCCTATGTTCCCTGTTGACATCATCCACTTCCATGAATTCCTTTGCTATATTCATGAGTTCGGCCACTGTGCGCGGCTTGTTGCGGATGATTTCTTCCCGCATACTCCAATCTGTGGTTCCATCTGCCATGATGTTGCGGATGCTCACGATATCCGGGTTTTGCAATCGCACCAGAATATCGTTGAATGCGACAACAAATTCCCTTAGGGAATTATAGTTCCGCTGTTTGATCTCCTTCAGCTGCCTATCCGTCACATCCGCTGCCTTACAACCGACAAATTTCGCACAGAAATCCCGACTATATTGATGCCAATTGTGAATAGATTCTGCGGGTAAAGATCGAAACCAATCAGATGCGGCTCCGCCCAAAGTTGTCGAAAATAACCTACAAATTATGCTTTCGCTTGCCCCTGCAACATCCATTAACTCTCTGTAGTTCCTAACATGAGCCTCAGGGTCAGAATTTGGATCCCCATAGTATTTTGGTATGGCAGGTGCTTTGATTCTGTGATCTGGAATGAATTCCCGCAACGAAGGGGCAAAAGGCGAATCGATCTGGACCTCTGCTCTCGGCCGAGGTGAGTACCCCATTCGCTCCATCATGCTCCATAATTGATCTTCTAAGTCAATATCGGGTACTCGCCGGACCTCTTCCATCCGCTGCTGGTGAATTCTGGATGGCATCCATCCGCCCATCGTTGTTGAGACGTGTGCCTGTTGGGGGACTAACCGCTGTCCCGTTATAGGATCAAAGTTCCATGTGTGCTCTCGCCCAGGAGTCATCAACTCCGAATGTCTGTGAGGAAAAAGTTCCACTTGCTGTAGCGGAAGAGTGCGTTGCACTCCTGGCAACGGTTGGGATGGCTGCCAGGTCGGATGTATCGTCGTAATGAGATCTGAGTTCGAGTAGTTGTTCGGGTGGCTGTGTGGGTTTGTGCGACTACTCTGGCCCACTTGATTTGGCGCCTGAGATGGCTGCGGGAGGGCCGATATGACAGGGATAGTCGGTGATTGTGTTGAGATAACCACAGGTTCTTGAGGAGCAGCCGCCACGGCGGTATTGTGTTCGGCGAGGGCAGTTAGTAAATTAATCATTCGATCTCCAGCCGCCTGGCTCATGTTTGAAGCCAAGACTTGTCCTGCCATCTGCACGAAATCACTATTGGATATTTCCATCTCAGTTTGCACTTGGACTTCCAATAAGGGACTCAATTGTCCCGAAGGACCCGATGAGCTAGGCACCACAGGCTGTGTACTTGTAGGTTGCGAATTCGCAATCCGTGGTCCCCTGGAGTTCATACTGGTTGATCTAGTGGTAACGCCGGTCGTTCGTGATGGTTCTGACATGTTCTTCGCGTACCTTTAACCAAATGTTGGTAAAAAAGGTCCACGCTCACCGCACCAATGATAACTCGCTGGATCCGCTTTGATATTCTTTGCCGGAGTTACCTGCAAAACAAAACCGGAGACAGGATCTCCAGGAAAACTCTCCGACGATCAAGTCAGTTTTTGTAAGAATGAGTCTATAATTTAGCAATAGCTTTGTGGGAAAAATGTGAACGTACCTCCCCCCTTATTCTTAAGGCCTTTTATAGGTGTTTTTTGGGTAACCGCCAAGGGCGGTTACTCCTTAGTGGGCCACGTTCTGAGGGCGGTTACCCCTTTTTAGGCCATGTCCCTTTCGTGGCTTTCATGGCAACGGAGGTGGTTCTGAGTGGGAGTCTTGACGCTCCGTTTAGGAATTCGGGACGGTTTACTCGCTGTGCCCGCTTCCTTCATTCGGGTCCCGTCCAATCTTAGCCCATGGGGCTTTAATATGGGCTGGGCTTGCGAAATGAATATAACCCGTTTTGGGCTTCGCGGGTTATTAATGTTCCACAAAAAAACCTTGAGTCTTCTACGGAGGAAATATGGATGTGCAATCACAAATTATCCCCTCAATGTTAGTAGTTGCCTCGCCGGAGGCAACCGCCGCCCATGTTCTGGCGAATGAAGCTACTGTCGAAGCATCAGCAAGTTGATGCCAAATGCATATACTTATAGCCATTCCACCGCAATCGAAATGATTCACTTGAGCTCCGAGGATTTCCTCATTGGAGCTCATCTCTTGTGAATTGAATGGTAATAGCTTTTCAAGTTCCTCAACTTGAGGATCTTGAAGAATCATTGACATTTCTCCGGTAACGTGAGCTTCGGTGTACGAAGCTCCTTCATCGTTGCAGTCAATGGAATAATTGTTTTTACTTCGTCCTGCCAGAGGATAATATATACTTAGTGTTTCTGATAAATATTTTTTTAGGCAATCTGATTTTTCTTTAAACGAAGTTTGAGGTGTGGTGGAGTAAAAGAAAATGACGGGAATGTAAAGAGGAGGAGCTAATTGATCAAGAAGAGAGAGTTTGTAGTTTTTAAGGTGATGAGGTGTTGAAGAAGATGGTTTGATAATTTCTTTGAACATGATTTGAACTTCCATTTTGTGCAAATTAATTTCTTCTATTAGTTGTTCAATAATATGCTGAATTCATGTTCATAGTATTGTAAGGAGAACGAGAAAGACTTTGCAAATACATATTATTACCGGAGATAATTATTGTTAATTATTTCTTTACCGATTCTAAATTATTTGTCACACAAGTTGCCTTATGATGGACCTCATTTTACAATACATATACATTATAAGTATGTGATACTTATCCAAAAATAAAAAGAAAAATATAAAAGTAAACTTTGTGGTTTGTTATTTAATTCAGATTATTTAAAAGTTTACAAATAGATATGTGTTTTTGTAGTTTATAAACCCAGTCATTCTTTTAAAAATTGTTATTGTGAAAATTTATCCCGAAAGATGGCGATTTGGAGCAATTAAGAGGGTGTTTGGTTACTCATTTTCATGTTACTGTTTGCATTCTCACTTCAAAATGGAGAGTTTTATGTGTTTGGTTAGTGACCCCATGTTTGCCTTTTACACCTGAAAAGTAGCCTTTCATAAATGTAGGGGAACTCTGCTTTTTGAAAAAACAGTTTTTTCCAACAACAAACTATAATAGCAAACAGCAACAACAAACAGTAGGTATGGGCCCTAAAAATACTGATTTTGCAAATTATTCAAATTTCAAGGTCTATCTTTATAAATTAACTAAATCATAAGTATTTTTAGACCGAAAAAGTGACTCACATATCTTTTAACTGTAAAATTCACAAAACACAGGCCCCTATTTGCAAACTTTTAAACCATATGAATTATGTTTCAAATCGATTATTTTTACTTTTCTCATAAAAATTAATTGACCGCCACATGCAATTGATTTAATTATTTGGATTAATAATTGTTTAATAATAGTTTACGTATTATCACCGACTAATAATATTTAATAATACCAACTAAAGGATAAGTTTTTAAAGGGATAAGACCCAAATTTAATTTTAATGTTTTAAGCGAAGGGTATATTTAGCTTTAATGTATGAAATAATGCAAATTTGACTCTAACATTCTCAAGCAAGATTAATTTTGGCTATGCTATCGAAAACTTGAAAAATTGGATTGATTGTTATTTAACTGTCACATAGGTCCTTCTAAACATTTTATTGGTAAATTGAAGTAGCTTCATACATTTTTTTTATTGGTTTCTTGTAGTTATTTAATAACATATAGTAAATATTTTAGATAGTTCGACTAAAAAAAATTGTGATTAACTTATATATAGTAGATTTAGTTTTTAGTATTTCAATAGAATTTTCGTAGTTTTATTAATAATAAACTAAATATCTCAAACATATTGATATTTATAAAGTATGAAGTGACACTTAAATACCAGTCAATCCAGTTTTTTCTGACAACGTTGAGTTAAAATTGATTTTGTTTGGAAATATTAGAGTTAAATTTATACAATTTTATACATTAAGATTAACTCTACACTTCTCTTGAAACGTTAGACTAATTAGTCTTATATCTTTTTTAAATTGCTTAAAGTAAACTAGGGATCATGAGAGAAAATCTAAAAAGTGTGTGAGAAGATAATAATAATAATAATAATAATAATAATAATAATAATAAGTCCT